>NC_067475.1:13704771-13832271 GCF_947179515.1 Apodemus sylvaticus
TGAATGCCCAGGCTATATGGAAAATCCCACTTGGCTTACTTCTTCCCCTGCCTGTGTAAGTTCCCTGAGAAAATACAGTTTTGGGGGCCTTGAACAAAGTTGGTCTTGGCCTTGTTCTTCGCGTCTCCTGTCTCTATTTCTCTGCCCTTCTCTCCTAGGTTCCCCTATCAACACCCCCCCCCCCACACACACACACACATGCAGGCCTGGGCAACTGGTGCCCAACGTGGGACACCAGGAGGGAAAACATGGAAGATTCCCACCAATTAGTGGCAGCTCTAGAAAATTTCTGTCTCTGTAGATCCTCACTCAGTTTATGGAGTTTATGCACATGCAATTCTATCAGGTCAGATTAATTAACATAATAACAATATTCTTCCTTAAGAAAAAGGCAGGTTCCACCCTTCTCAGCTGTGAGAAGGTCTAAGGCACGGGGATTCTGCAAGGTAACTTGGACAAGTGAGGTTATTTGTCTTTGCAGGGAAGTCAGAGATTCAGCAGAAGCCTCTATAGCTAATTGAAATTGTTTAGCTAATGTATTGGTGACTATAACAGAACGTCCCAATGATCCACCTGCCAAAGGTTGGAACCATGGCATTCAAAACCATACAGATACATTATCATCAACTTGATTTGGCTGATAGAGGTCTGGCTGAGCCATGTAATGACGTTGCCCCCACAGGGGATGCATAGAAACTATGCAGACTGGTTCAGCACGTTGTGAACTCGGTGTGGGCACCTGCAAGGGGTGTAAAGCAAGGCACTGCAGGGGGAGGACCCAACTGACTGCTTCTGAGTCCCCTGTGAAGCACACCTGATCTGCATAGGGGTTGGTGTCGGTCCTCAGACCACTCTACATTATGTGGGGGTCTCCCACCAAGATAGGCTCTGCCCCCCAAGGGCTGCCTAAGATGTGGGAAGAACAATCCTGTGTTCACCATGAGAGAGATCAGGTCACTTCCTCCCCCCTCTTGGTTAATGCCCACTCGTGCATCAACAAGACCTATAGATGTCCACTTTCTCGCTGGCCTCACAAGAATTAAATAAAAAGGAAGGAGATTCCAGGAACCAAACTGACCTTACTTTATCTTTAGAGCTCATTTTAAAGATAGGCTTGGGTTTTGACTTCTCCTCAGTTACAGACCTTGGAGAAATCGGGTGGTCCATGGTCAGTGCGCCCTGCCAGAAGAAGAAAACATCTTACAGCTGCCAAAGAGTCACCTTTGCTGAATGCCCAAACTATGTGGAAAATCCCACTTGCTCACTTCTTCCCCTGCCTGTATAAGTTCCCTGAGAAAATACAGTTTTGGGGGGGCCTTGAACAAAGTTGGTCTTGGCTCGTTCTTCACGTCTTCTGTCTCTATTGCTCTGCCCTTCTCTCCTAGGGACCCTGTCCAAAATCCCCACAGGCCAGGGCAGATGATATACTACTGTCTCTCCGTTGATTAAAATTCAATTTATAATGGTTTATTAAAACTTGTTGTTGATTCTTGAGGCGTTTCACATTATGCACCCCAGTCTGGCTCATCTCCCCACCCCCTCCTATCCACCCTTTGCCCTTGTGCTTCCCTCCAATAAAGCACACACACACACACACACACACACACACACACACACACACTTCCAATCATTTGCAGATGATATAAATTTGGGAGTAGGCCAGTTCAGAGCCCTGGATCTGGGCCTGGGTGTTTGCTGAGCTCGTCAGCCCATCAGCTCTCCCTTATCCACACCACCAGGGCAAGCTCTCCAACACTGCTCAGGCTAGGCTATCCAATGCTCAGTCATCGGCAGGAGGCAGGGCCAGCTCTCCTGACCCCACAGTCAGCCCTCCCAACAGCCTCAGATGGCAAAGAATGAGGGGACAGAGAAAATAGTTTTCAAACCATCCAAGATCTGCTTCAAAACGATAAAAATGAGGAAGGACTCAAAATTAGAATATTGCAAAAATATACCTGAGAAAAATTAGTAGACTTTTTTAACTGAAAAGAGCTGGGTGGTAATGTGATATTGTTACTTTGTTTATGACAATATGTTTGTAACATGTTGACACAATCTTGCTACTCTATTTTTCCCAAAAATCAGCGGCTCAAATGCAATCCCTTCAAAATTAGAGCAGAATTTTGAAAATAACTTCAAATTATTTCTAAACTTTCAAATAAATAAAACGAATATATAATTGCCTAAGCAATTTGAAAAAGCTTTGGAGGAGTAACTGAACCTGAATTCAAGAATCCTAAAACCAATAAACAGGATAATGCAGTAGTAATGGAGGCGATGGAAACCAGCATGGCTGTCAGTCAAGAAGTTAACTCCGCTGTGTAAGGTCATTTTGTTTTGTTTTATTTTATTTTTGACTAGGGTATCATGTTAATTGGGAGACAATGTCTATTTAATAAATTGTACATAATCAACTAGATATCTTTATGGAAACAAAGGAATAAACTTCAATCCTGACTTCACTTGGTTTGGAAAAGTTAAATGTACTTTCAACCTATGTACTGGGGATTGGTTCTAATGCTCTGAATTAATCCAATCCAAACACTGAAGGTCCTTGCCCCCAACTGGTTTTTAATAGGTTAATAAAGAGCCAATGGCCAGTGGCTAATGGCTGGGCAGATAGACTGAGGTGGGATCTTTAGATTTGTGCAGGCTAGGAGCTGGGAGAAAGGAAGGGCGAACCTCCATGATTCAGAAAGAGAGAATCAGATTTAAAGCTACAGAAGAGAAATCATCTGAAATGTAGGTGAGAGGGAGTGTGGCCCAGGGAAGAGCTGCCCTAGATGTGTCTTGGCCACAAAGACTAGGGAGTCGCCCAGAAGGAGGGAAAGGGTTTACCAACACTTGACCAACACAGATGCAGATACTCACAGCCAACCATCAGACGGAGCTCAGGGACCCCAATGCAAGAGCTAGGGGAAGAACTGAAGGAGCTGAAGGAGATTACAATCCCACAAGAAGAACAACAATATCAAACAACCTGATCCCCCTGCCCGCCCCCCCCCCCAGAGCTCCCAGGGACTAAACCACCAACCAAAGAGTACACATGGAGGTACCCATGGCTCCAGCTACATAGGTAGCAGAAGATGACCTTATCTGGCATCAATGGAGGGGAGGTCCTTGGTCCTGTGGAGGCTTTATGCCTCAGCGTAGGGGGATGTTAGGGCTGTGAGGTGGAAGTAGGTAGGGGAACACTCTCATAGAGGGAAATGGGGGAGAGGGAGGGTGGGATGGAGGGGTTTGTGAACTGGCAATGCATGTGTATGTGAGTGTGTGTGTGTGTGTGTGTGTGTCTTTCTTTCATGAATCCAAAGAACTCCTGTGGAGGTGCAGCAAGCATGCACAACCCACTGGGAGTAAAGCAGTTTAGCCAAACTACTGCTACATCTATGACAACTGTGGAGTCACAAAACATCTAAAAGAAAATTCGGGACATAGAGAATATATTTGCAACACTGGAGTAGGCAAAGATACTTTGGACAGGATACAGAAAGGTAACAGCAATTTTAACATTTGCTTCTTTAAAATTCCAAGGGAAAAATGGGATTCATGAAAAATTAAATTTCCTGCTTTTCAAAATACACCATTATAAAATAAATATGCAAACCATAAACTGGAGAAAATATTTGGTTGAATAGCCAGTTTCTCCTCTCTCTCTGTCTCTCTGTCTCTATCTCTGTCTCTCTCTCTGTCTCTCTCTGTCTCTCTCTCTGTCTCTGTCTCTCTTTCTCTCTCTCTCTCTCTCTCTCTCTCTCTCTCTCTCTCACACACACACACACACACACACACACAGAGAGAGAGAGAGAGAGAGAGAGAGTTCTCCAGGTGTCAAACTCAGACCACCAGGCTTGGCAGCAAGCACCTTGCCAGCTGAGCTATCTCTGTGGGCCACAGCAATTTCTTGTAAAGTTAAATTTACCCTGCAAACATACACTTGCTCTATGAACCTGTAATTCTGTTCTTGGAAATTATCCAGAATGAATGTCACCCACAGAACACAGTATCATATTGCTAATGGGCTCAAATCTGGAAATAACCGAAATGTCCACCAACAAAATAATGGCCAAACAAAAATTCCAAGTTCCATTCCAACAAACCTATCTTTAAATTTTACGACTTGGAAGTTACCATGTGATGCTGTGAACTGCTGTATTATTGAAATTGAAAGGAGGCCAGGTATATAGATGCCCCAAACCAGGGAACTGCTTTTCTGCCAGCTTTGCTTAGCTATAAAAATGTTCTAACAGAATTGTCTATTAAAAACTGAGTTGATGCCCCAATGTAGGGGAATTGAAGGTAGGGAGGTGGGAGTGGGATGGGTGGAGGAACACCCTCATAGAAGCAGGGGGGATGGAGGATGGGATAGGAGGTTTCTGGGAGGGGAAAACCAGAAAAGGGGAATGTAAATAAAGAAAATATCCAATAAGAAAAAACATAAAAAAGAAATATATTATTCTTACATTTGGATATTTTCTGTCATACAGAAACCTTTTTGTCTTTGACAATAAGAATGATATTGTATTTCCTTGCAAAACATAAAGTTGAATCTTTTTTCAAAAAAAGCAAATAAACTGAGTTTTGGTGGCATAATCCTATAACCCTAGCACATGGGGGTTTTGGAGGTAGAGGCAGGATGGGCAACAGTTCAAGACTATCCTCAACTATAGAGAGAGTTGAAGTCCAGGGGACGGGCCATCTCTAATAAATAAACAGACAAACAAACAAACAAACAAACAGTGGACCAGTAGTTCCCAGAGCATATACAATAAATCCGCATTCTTGATTTTCAAATTCAGAGGAAAGAAAGTGGCAACAACAGTTATCCTTTATCTCTGATGTCCTTGAAATGAGAAGTTCCTTTGCATTGAAGTAAACAGGCAGTCTCAGAAGGAAATGCACAGCAGACCCATCAATCGCAGAGGCCCTGTGTCTAGGCTGCTCTGAGACCTCTCCTTGTCACATAGTGACTGGCTTTATGATTACTGTCACTCATTGTTCCTCAGAACAATTCCACCCCCAAACCAAGGGTCACTCAATCAACACTCACTTTGCAAATAAAACTTATCCAGCAGAGGTGGGTTATGTGCAAGACCGTGCTGAGCACTGCTTGCCTCAGCTGCTACAAGAGACCTGATATGTATGTGTGTGTGACCTATACATTTATGAATTGTTGCTGCTGCTTGTCCAACTTAAGATTATGTTATCGAACAGAATCAGTTCGGGTAAATGTTTAGTCCAATCATGGAATCATCATTATCAAATTGTCCTTGCATTTTTTAAACATCTCTGCCACCATTCGGTCCCACCTGTGTTCTAGAGGTGTTCTGTGATTGAAGAGCACACGTGGGAAACCACAGACAGATGTGACTTTTTACATGATATGTAGGTGCTCAATAAATATTTATTGACTGACTGGGTGAAGCATTGTTATGAGCAAAAAGAGTCAACATTTCAAAATATCATGACGATGGTTCGATTTCCAAGTCTTAATGTCCATAGCCAATGTCTATGTCTTGGCTTAACATTTTTGAAATATGAGGTAACTTTCCTAAGGGTTCTGAGTCTTAATTTCAACCTTTGGATGATGGTAAGTCTGTCCGTCTCTAACATAGTTATAGTAAAAAAAAAAATGTGCACAAAACATTTTGTAACTGATCTGTGTCTTACAAGTTCTTTTCACAAATCCTTAATATTTTCCATAATCAATCTTCTATTTTTATAATACTATAACAATAGCTAACCATACAAATTTAATGGAGCTTGCCCTCTGGTCTCTGGATTTTATATCTATGAGATGGCAATGATGCTAAACCATTTTATATATATATATGTATATATATATATATATATATATATACATATATATAATCCTATGCATATATATGCATAGGATTCCCATAAAGACAAGAAAGTTAGCAGCGAATACACTTTGCATTACAAGCACGGGAGCTGAATTATTTTAACGGTAGTGAGGATGTGCTAAGAGTTATATTCAGTGAAGGAAATTTCGCCTTAGGGTTACATGAGTTTGACTTCCAGCATAACTCCTTACTTACTATGTGGATTTTAATAATTCTGTTAACCAGTGTATGCCTCAGTTTTCCCATCAACACAGAGAGACTCGTCACAGGACTATTGCACAAAGCTGTGGTTAGAATACAATGAGAGTTTACATGCAAACACTAACATTAAAGACACACAGAGAGTCAACATGTTATGAACAACAACTATTATTGTCTGTGTCCTGTGGTTATCATCATCACCATCATCATCATCATCATCATCATCATCATCATCTCTGTCAAAGGAACTCTCACCTATAGTCTCAAAATATTAACATATAAAAGCCCTGGCTACAATGAACACAGTGATGATTCTCAAATACCCCTACTTTAATTACAAACTTAGTAACTCCCTGTCATGAACTCCAAGATCTCTGAGCTTATGTTTCATTTCTATATCCATATAGGATGTGATTCATGCTCTCTCACTGACTAAAACAAGCCAACGTTCTTTCTGGAAGCCATTTTATCACCACATCAATTACTTCATTAAAACTCAAAGTAGAATCCCCATAGAGATCAACATTTGTGATTTCTATTCCTAAAACAGTTAATACAAAAATACGTATTCTTGACTATCATACCACTTCTTAGAAGCATGCACACTCCTTCTTAGTAAACATGTTTATGAACTAATGGCTGGACACACACCAAATCTAAATATAAACGGTAAACCATAGACAACGAGGTGAATGGTCTACATTAGGTTACAATAACCGCCATTAAAATCCCAAGTGAATGGAACACAGTGGATTTTGACCCTTAGCACCACCGACAAAACTAGCCATTGAGAGTCTCTGCTGCTCAATTCTCTGTCCTTTTGTAAACATTCTTTTAACATCTTGAGGAGAGGGGATCTATACTAGAAAAAATAATGTTGGAGAGCATCAGATTTGATATCTCATTTTATAGACCAAAAGTAAGGTGAGCTGTTAATCATCTCAGCTAAAACCGTGGATTACTTAGGGTGTATTAACAAATAACAACAGTAATGATGCCACCCATCTCAGAAGCCTTTCACCATGGGAAGAGCAGTTCAGGCATATGACTGGACCCCGTCCTCAGGCTAAGTGAGAGCTGGAAAGACAGCCTAACCATCTACCTTTTCTAGATGAGAAGGGCTTAGATGTGAGACAGAGCAGGACCATCATGACAACCTCATACACTGTGAAGGAGAGATCAGGAACAAACCCTCCATGCTTCCCACCCTGTTACTCCCAAGTTCCCACATGATCCTATTAAACCACCCACCAGGAGAGTTTTCAAGTTTTTCAAGTGTGTGGCTTTCTTTCCTTTGCGATAGGAAGAACATGACTACTTTCCCCGTGCATTTTCCTAGTATTACAGAGACAAAAGGATCTTCCTACCTTTATCTGTTCCATCCCCCTGCATCAAAGAAGGATTTCACATAAACCAGACAGGGAAGACCAGGTTTCTGTTTGAAGACAAGCTGTTTCCAAACTTCCAAGAACTGTGATTTCAGACAAATTCATTGTATACATATTTCCTCTCTCCCTTTTCTTTCCCCCTCCCCTCGAGTCTCCTTCTGTCTCTATGTTGGAGCAATATCTAGCACCACAACATATTTTTAATATTTATCAGATTACTAAATTTCTTATCCTTTTTTACCTAGTTCTTTGTTGAGTTAATAGGATACTAAGACTTCTTACTCATTCTACTTTCCAATAAATCTTCTATTCTAGAAATTGCAGTTGTATTTAAACCTAGGGTTGCATTTTATTAAAAATATGAGCAGTAATTATTGGTTTAAACATCTATAAAAAACCTTGATTAATTTAATCTTACCAGTGAACCTCATTTCCAAGGCTTTGTATTCATTGGTTCAATAATAGGTATATAATACAGTCTGAGCCAATGAGAAATCAGGGAGTTTTGTCTAGGGCTTCTGAGAAGAAGATGTGCTTTCACTTCCTGGTCAACATGAATAAAAAGCGGAATGCCACAGCCACTGGTCAAAGCCATGTTAAGACTCCCAGCTTTCGCCTAAGTTCCAGGGTAGGACAGAAATACAAAACAAAACAAATGTCTGGTAAAACTGCTGATCTATTGTATGCAACTTCATTTAAAATATAACCTATTTAGGAGATAATTAAAACAAAGTGGAAACATTTTCTGATAAAACTGAAGATTTTCAAAAGAAAAAAATTTTTAAATCTCCAACTTCCTCCTAGAGATCCCAGTGTAAGGATGGGGTATTTTATAGAAATCATACCTTGCAATGTAAGCATTGCCTTCTTGGGAACATCACTAACTCATAGTTACCTACTACAAACTAGTTCAATCCGGATCTATATTTAAAAAACAAGATTCCCAGAATATGCTCAATATCATCTGTATGCCCTCTGTATTTAGTGATGCGTAAAAGGCGACCTTCGAAGATTCCCACTCCTGCTAATCTCTTACATCAGTCAAACCAAAGATACATGGCTTTCCTGATGATGTATGGACAAGTATGCTTACACAGAGTCAAATGAGATGGAGTCCCAGTCAGTTATCAATACCACCATTTCTAGGTAAACCCTAAGAAATACCAAAACACTCCAAGGAACATACTGACCATCAAAAACTGTGGGCATGAGTTTCTCTCCAAGTGTCACCACCTGTTGAATAAGTGGTCTCAGAACAACCAAATTAGCCACACACTCCATGATTCCCAGGTACTGTCTTCCGTACATGTCATTCTCCCCAATTTTAGTACATTTCCTCCAACAGTGTTATGTTTGCTGGTTTGGCTGATGCATTGCTTCTGTTTTGTAGAATTGCTTTTCCTTTGCTGCAAATGTTATGCATCTCCAACTTGATGACATAAGCTCAGAAAACCATCCCTGGGAAGCACTTTGGCCTAACAAGGTTTTCTCCTTTTGGAAATACTCTGTTGGTCGCAGCTGTAAGGGAGATTGTCTGAAATGTTAGACAAGGGGAGAGTGGTTGGTAGCACTGTCTTTTTTCCATTCATGAAACAGGTGCCCCACAAGTGTAGATAAAGACCCTAGGTTTGGAAATCAGAATAAGAAAGAAATTTTGTCTACTTTATCTTCAAAGGCCTCCCATAGCAACTCTTCTTTAATGAACTATGTCTTTTTCCCTGGACTCTTGCATAAAACAATAATCTCAGCTGCAGATCACAGACAGGCTCTCACCTTAGGGGGAGAAATGTCTGAAAGCCCTCTTTTATACACGGAGCTTTCTCCTTCCGCAATCAGGACGTTAAAACCCAAAACATCAAGACCCAACTCTAATTGTCTTAGTATGTGAACAATCATTGTATCTGTTGCAACAAACAAAAATATCAGTCAGTCATCAGTCAGATCTGCTTCCTTTCTTCTTCCAACTCTTTTTTTTTATTCTAATAACACACCGGTATTTGTGAAGGACCCAATGTTTAGAATATGTTTTAGAGATGGAGCAGCCTACAGCATTAGCATACTGAAAGTTCTCATTACGTTCCCCACAGTAAAGCAAATCGTATGCTAAGAGATAAAACTAGAAAGGCAAATGGTTGGTAAGCATTTAAAAAGCATGGAACAACTAGAATGCTTTGATGTTTCAGTCTAACAAAACTCAAATTATTACTAGATATTTATTGGATGGTCTATTGTGGGCTACTGAAAACAAAACAACAACAACAACAACAACAAAAATCTCTACTGCTTCTGTCTTAACAAGAGCTTCTAATCTGATCTCGAAAACGGAAAAAAAAATAATGGCACTTTTTTTTTAAAGGGAAGGTCAGATTAGATCGATTTAGCAACAAGGGAAGTTATGTGTCATTTGGTAAAGCACACTGCAAAATCAAGAATGCCAGAAGAAGTGAGAGGAAAACAACGCTCAGAGGTGGACGACTCTCAAGACCCCAGATATAAATCTAGAAGGTGGTAGCTTGAGGGAGCAGGTGTCTGGGACATCCGGGACCTGGGCAATGTACCAACATCTCCCCTGGCTACAAATAACAGTCAGGCCGTTCTATATTGTCCAGATGGATTCATAAATTAGCTACAAAGAGAACAAAGCAGCTGGCTCAAAAGCGACTTCTGGGGCTAGAGAGATGGCTCAGTGGTTAAGAGCACCGACTGTTCTTCCAGAGGTCCTGAGTTCAATTCCCAGCAACCACATGGTGGCTCACAACCATCTGTGATGAGATCTGATGCCCTCTGCTGGTGTGTCTGAAGAAAGCAATGGTGTACTCGTATACATAAAATAAATAAGGCCATTATTATTATTATTAATTATTATTAAGTGACTTCTGGATTACCACAAAGGAAAATTTGTCAGAGCAGCAGAGAGTTACAATTGGAATTAAACACAGAGAGGTCTACCAGTATGGAGAGCTGTTAGGACTGAAGACCACTCCACCCTGAGCAAATGTCATGGTCCCATGTGTAACAAATTACTCCAAGTGACTTTAAGAATATCAGTGCCGGTTCAACTGGAGGTCAGCATGCAGAAGAATGCGAATTGATCCATCCTCGTCTCCTTGTACTAAGCTCAAATCCAAATGGATCAAGGACCTCCACATAAAACCAGGTACTCTGAAGCTAACAGAAAAGAAACTGGGGAAGACCCTTGAGGACATCGGTACAGGGAGAAAGTTTCTGAACAGAACGCCAATAGCATATGCTCTAAGATCAAGAATTGACAAATGGAACCTCATAAAATTACAAAGTTTCTGTAAGGCAAAGGACACCATCAAAAGGACAGATCGGCAACCAACAAATTGGGAAAAGATCTTCACCAATCCTACATCAGATAGAGGGCTAATATCCAATATATATAAAGAACTCAAGAAGTTAGACTCCAGAAAACCAAACAACCCTATTAAAAAATGGGGTACAGAGTTAAACAAAGAATTCTCACCTGAAGAATTTCGGATGGCGTAGAAACATCTTAAAAAATGCTCAACTTCATTAGTCATTAGGGAAATGCAAATCAAAACAACCCTGAGATTTTCACCTTACACCAGTCAGAATGGCTAAGATTAAAAATTCAGGAGACAGCAGGTGTTGGAGAGGGTGTGGAGAAAGAGGAACACTCCTCCACTGCTGGTGGGGTTGCAAATTGGTACAACCACTCTGGAAATCAGTCTGGCAGTTCCTCCGAAAACTGGGCACCTCACTTCCAGAAGATCCTGCTATACCACTCCTGGGCATATACCCAGAGGATTCCCCACCATGTAATAAGGATACATGCTCTACTATGTTCATAGCAGCCCTATTTATAATTTCCAGATGCTGGAAAGAACCCAGGTATCCCTCAACAGAAGAGTGGATGCAAAAAATGTGGTATATCTACACAATGGAGTACTATTCAGCCATTAGAAACAATGAATTCATGAAATTCTTAGGCAAATGGATGGATCTGGAGAACATCATACTAAGTGAGGTAACCCAGACTCAAAAGATGAATCATGGTATGCACTCACTAATAAGTGCATATTAACCTAGAAACCTGGAATACCCAAAACATAATCCACACATCAAATGAGGTACAAGAAGAAAGGAGGAGTGGCCCCTTGTTCTGGAAAGACTCAGTGAAGCAGTATTCGGCAAAACCAGAACGGGGAAGTGGGAAGGGGTGGGTGGGAAAACAAGGGGAGGGAAGGGGACTGATGGGACTTTCGGGGAGTGGGGGTCCAGAAAAGGGGAAATCATTTGAAATGTAAATAAATATATCAATAAATTAAAAAAAAAAAAGAATATCAGCGCCACTGGCTGCCAAAAAGCACCGCACAGCAAGCAAGTCACGATCAACTGAGTCAGACTCTAAATGTCTAATGAGATCACAGGAAGAGACTGGGGCCCCCTAGAAAAGACGAGAAATGTATTTCTGACTGAACACAGAAGCAGTGTCCTGTGTAGACATTAAAACTGTCTTTTGCGAGGAGCTGAGGGAGTCCAGAGTGAATAGGTAAGGAACAGACGAAGTCCTGCTGGTGTATGTTGGTTGGTGTAGGTAGAGTCATGACAAGGACTGATGCCTCAGAGCCAGGAGAACTGCAAAGCCTTTCCCACACAGTTGGGCGTGGGGTTGGCAAAGCCTTCCTCTGTACACTTCGACAGTGTAGGTGAGTGCAAGTGTTTACTAATGATTGATGCATGCGTGCAGAAATTAGCAACTGCAGCTTCCTCTGAGACCTGCTCTCCTCCTGAGAACTCTTACCTACTCTAGCTAGTTGGCGCCCCTGTGCTGCTGATAACGCACGGGCTGAGGGCCGGTTTGTTGCACAGGAGGTGCCCAGTCCATCAGGGTAGGCGCAGCCCACCTGGCGCCAGGTTTTCTGTATACTCTGTGTGTCTGATCTTTATTCATCCCCTTGTTCCCTCGGTCAGCTTCCGGGGACCGACGCTGCAGCGCATGAGGTTGCATGTGAGGCTGACAACACAGGCTGACGATCTCACATCTGCTGCAGTGCTCCATGCTGTAGGTTACGGCAGACACAACTTCCAGCAGACAGACCACATAATGATGAGGTGGGGAGGGGTGTGTAGAGGATGCCGATCCAGAAGAAACAGGAGACGGAGCTTGTTAGGAGGCAGGGGATGTCATCACTTCAGAGGACAAATCACACGGGGCTTTAGTTAGCTGTGCTCCAACCTCTCCTGAGGCCCAGGAGTCACCAAAGCCCCGAGCCTCTAACAAGAACCAGGAATACTAAATGCGTGGAGCTCATTTTGAAGGGCCGGGTCTAAGCCGCCAGCCACTTAAGCTCACCTGACCAAGTAAACAGGACAGAGTCCAGGTCCAACAGCATCGAGCAGTGACGATGGCGGGGCTCGGGGACAGACCAGGGTAAAAGGAAATCGTCACGTTTTCTCCAAGGGTTTGGAGCGAGCCACGGTGCCATTGGCAGAGTCCTCGGGAAATAAGAGAACCTTACAGATATTTCTACAAAACTGTACCAATACTCTCACTGTGCGAGTTTGATTCAATAGGTATATATGTGTTTATGTACGTGTGTAAGTGCCTGTGTGTGTATTGTGTGTGTTGTGTGTGTAGTGTGTGTGTGTGGTGTGTGTAGTGCGTGTGTGTGGTGTGTGTGTGGTACGTATGTGTTTGTGTGTGTATTACATGTGTGTGCTGTGTGTGTTGTCTATGTGTGTGTATTGTGTGTGTTGTATGTATAGTGTGTGTGTTGTGTGTATGTTGTGTGTGTTTGAATTGTGTGTGTTGACTGTGTGCTGATTATGCTGTGTGTGTTGTGTGTGTGTATTGTGTGTGTATGGTGTGTATCTGTTGTGTGTGTGTGAGTGTGTATGTGTGTGGTGTGTCTATATGTGTGTGTGTATGTGTTGTGTGTGTATTGTGTATGTGGTGTGTGCATGTGTGTGTAAGTGTGGTGTGTGTGTGGGTGTGTGTATGTGTGTGGTGTGTGTATGTGTGTGTGTATGTGTGTGGTGTGTGTATGTGTTGTGTGTGTGTTTTGTGTGTGTGGTATGTATGTGTTGTGTGTGTGAGTGTGTGTGTATGTGTGTGGTGTGTGTATGTGTGTGTGTTGTGTGTGTATTGTGTGTGTATTGTATGTGGTGTATGTGTGTTGTGTGTGTTCTGTATGGTGTGTGTGATGTGTGCATGTATGTGTGAGTGTGGTGTGTGTGGGTGTGGGTGTGTATGTGTGTGTTGTGTGTGTATGTGTGTGTTGTGTATGTGTGTGTGTGGTGTATGTGTGGTGTATGTGGTATATGTGTGTATTGTGTGTGTATCGTCTGTGTGTATGTGTATGAGTGGTGTGTGTGTGTGTGTGTGTGTGAATCTACTATCCACATAGGCAGGTTTCTTCTCTTTATAGGACAACTACTGCCTGTTATTCTGCCCCTTGGTCTCGCCTCTGCTGCTTAACACACGGACTAAGTATTTCAGGAAGCACCTCGGGACTAGGATCCATTTCTCTTTGCTTAGTGTGTTCTGGCTGCTTTGTTTTCCACTGTACACTGTTAATGATTTGTCCCTGAACAGGCTGAAAATACACCATTAGGGAGATTAACAGCCATGGAAATCCAGAGAATCTAAAAGTACTCCAGGGCAGTACGAGAAATTTAAAGTGCTTTCTTCCTCAAATGAGAGGAAATGATGGCAAATCGGTTTAATATTCCCCAGGATGAGGCCCAGAGAGGGCCAAGGAGCCCAGCCACCACCGCACGGCCATGAGAGTCCATTCAGACTCTGCAAAGAGAGTGACTGATGTGGAGAGAGTGAGGGCTGCACCTCCACTGGTGACCTCAAGTCATTATTATAAGTTAGAGGCGAGGCCAGAGGGGTCCAGACAGCTGTCAATAAAGCATCAATGTGGATGAATACCAGGAAACAGCAGGGCAATTTCACTTTTCATTTTAGCTTCCTATTGAAGCAAGACCAGAATAGACTCTAGCCTGTGTGTGTGTGTGTGTGCGTGTGCGTGTGTGTGTGTGTGTGTGTGTGTGTGTGTTGTATGTGGTATGTGTGTGTTGTGTGTGTATTACATGTGTGTGCTGTGTGTGTTGTGTATGTGTGTGTAGTGGGTGTATGTAGTGTGTGTGGTATGTGTGTGTAGTATGTGTGTGGTGTGTGTGGTGAGTGTGTGTGTCTGTGGTGTGTGTGTGGTATATGTGTGTTTGTGTGTTATTACATGTGTGTGCTGTGTGTGTGCTGTATATGTGTATGTAGTGTGTATGTAGTGTGTGTGTGTATGTGTGCATGGTGCGTGTGTGTGTGTGTGTGTGTGTGTGTGTGTGTGTTATGTGTATAGTGTGTATGTGGTGTGTGGTATGTGTGTATGTAGTGTGTGTGTGTAGTGTGTGTGTGTGTGGTGTGTGTGTATGTAGTGTGTGTATGTAGTGTGTGTGTAGTGTGTGTGTGTGGTGTGTGTATGTGTGTGTGTTTGTGTGTGTTATGTGTATAGTGTGTATGTAGTGTGTGGTGTGTGTGTGTATATATTGTGTGTATGTAGTGTGTGTGTAGTGTGTGTGTGGTGTGTGGTGTGTGTGGTGTGTGGTGTGTGTGGTGTGTGGTGTGTGTGGTGTGTGGTGTGTGTGTGTGTATGTGGTGTGTGGTGTGTGTGTATGTAGTGTGTGTGTGTAGTGTGTGTGTGTGTATGTGTGGTGTGTGTGTATGTAGTGTGTGTATGTAGTGTGTGTGTAGTGTGTGTGTGGTGTGTGTATGTGTGTGTGTTTGTGTGTGTTATGTGTATAGTGGGTATGTGGTGTGTGGTGTGTGTGTATATATTGTGTGTATGTAGTGTGTGTGTAGTGTGTGTGTGGTGTGTGTGGTGTGTGGTGTGGTGTGTGTGTGTGTGTGTATGTGTGTGTGTGTGTAGGAAAGAGAGGTGTGAAGGAGAGAAGAGAAGGGGTGGACATCATGCTTTTGTGGCCTGGCTTCCTGCAATGCACAGGGAGGTGGTGTTCAGAACATCTCGTGGCTCCCCCAGGAAACCATTCTAAGTGGGCCACGTGCCCAGTGGTTTCTATCCCAGTTAAGTAAATAAATGAAATATGCTAATTAGCACCCTATTAGCTCACAGCAGGGAGTAGTCCATGGCATTTTGATTGGAAAGAATTCTGTCATCCAAAAGCTGGTCTGTAACAGAATGGAAACTGGCCCTGCCCCCCCCCTTCTTCATGGCAGTTGTCCAAATGTCTGAGAAGCAGGCCTCACAACTGTGTACAATTCCAAGGGTGTCAGCACGCCATGAAATCACCTCTCGGCCTCCACCGAGCCTGGCTACACGCCGCACACCCAGTGTGGATTTGTGCGGTTCAGAAATGCGGGCCTGAGCTCAGAAGCACAAAGCAGGTTAGGAAGGGGCAGCACCACTGCGAGAAGCCCCCCACTTTCCTTGTCACCTTCTGAGACTCCGATCCGGAACATCCTTCTCAGGGTCAGGCATGCACGCCTGTTGGCACAGAGGAGCTCAGCTGGCACGGCGTTCTGAAGTCGGTAGGCAGTGCTTCGGGTTGGGGCAGGGAAACGCAAGCTCCTGTAAATTCTCCTCTTTCTGCTTTATTGGTGTAGCTGCAGGGAAACGCCTACTAGTGCCTGCTGTCCTATGACTGCTTCCACGCCCAGATTTACATCGTGCCCACCTTTTCTCTGGTGCAGAAGGGAAGGACTTAGGAGCTTCCCAGACATGGAAGGGAAAGGTTCAATACAAGGACCATTTGCCTTCTAGTTTGTCTTTGAAAACATCCAGGAACTTTGGGAACTTAAAGAGATTACACATCACATCTGTCAGGTTGTCAGAATTTGACAAAAATCCCCCATGGAATGGAACTGGTGTAATGGCGACTCCAGGATGTCTTGGAGAAGTTTACAGCACAGGGTCTATTCTTTGTGCTCAAAGTTACAAGGACCATCTAAGTCTTTACCAATGGCTGTCTAGTGCAAAGGGTGGAGCCAGAGAACATGTCTTCAGTCTTAGAATTTGAGTGTCATAGAGGGAATATGTAAATATGCATATATGTGCATATATAGTATGTGTATATATGTATATGTATATATGTGTATATATACATATATGTATATATGTATATGTGTGTTGTGTGTATATATGTATATATAGTATATATGTGTATATATGTATAATTTTATATATACATATATGTATTTATATGTATATTATGTGTGTATATATATGTATATATGTATATATGTACACTTATATATAATGATATTGACTAGCAGCACAGTCCAATGTTGAATCATACAGTTCTCTGCTTACTTACAGGTGTACTCCTCAAGAGAAAGTTGATTAATATCAGAACTTAAATGTGCTACCAGAATGCCTTGGTTATACAGTCAGTCTTACTCCCCATTCCAACATTTCTTTTGCCCGGAAAGAAAAATCTGTTCACCTTGATAAGATAGACCCTCCGAACTAATGCTGGATACCAATGGTCGCATCCACAACTCTTTAGGGTTCACCTTGAAAGAGATCTTTAGGAAGTCCAAGTTAACCTCATATTTGTTTCTCAATCACAATCATTATTCACCTTCATCAATTTCGGTATGTGAGGAATGCCTTGGGTACCATGTGACGTCAGTGTCTTCTTCTCAGAATGCTTTTTATCAGTATTTAAAATTAGAGGTAACCTAAAGGATTCAAATTGTCTCCCCCAAACCACAGGGCCCTACAGAACCCAACACCAGACAACAGTAAGGAGGCTTCAAAGATTTTCCCGTAAACTCCCTACCTTCCCGTCTGGTCCAGCTGCAGAGCGACTTTACTGCTTAGCAGAGGGCGGCCTCATCTTGCTTGGATAAGATGCCTGGGCTGAACCGGCTGCTATAAAGACTGCAAGCACACTATGGGATAAAGAAATGAGGCCTAAGTCTTTTTACATAGTTTGTGGTGGCTGGGAAGTAGTTCCCCTTGAAGTTCATGTGTTCCAAATATCCGTCTTACTTTGAGATTTCTAAAGGGAAAATTCACAGTCTGGCAGTGGGAGCGAAAGACAGAAATAAACTCTGTTGACACTTTAAATTAGATGTGGTTGCAAGGCCACTAGAAATGAAAATTTCCCCCACTGCAGCTCCTCTTGACAGATTACAAGCAGACACCGCCTGCTACCTGGTAATTCTACCCACTAATTACTAGGAAAGACTCAGGTAGGCAACAACTGGCCTGAATGCTTTTGTGGGTGTGAGGATCAGCCAGGGGACGGGTGAGGGGGCACTTTTAAAAGCCACACAGTGAGGCTGACAGTCAGTCAGGAGCTGCTGAAATCATATAAAAAATATTCTCTCAGAATAATGAAGCATTTCAAGCAGTCAATCTCCCCAGACACCCGCCTTTGCCAACAGTTACGGCAATAAGGAAAACTTTATTAGTTGTGTGGCAATTTTTTTTTTTCTTAATGCTGACTATAAAATCACCTACCGAGCTGTCTGAGATTCTGCTCTGTGGCAACTGCACCATGAATTTCAGATAAGAGAAGACATTGGACTCCAGCCCTAAGTGGATACTTGGAACGGTTTGTCTCTCCTTTTGGGATGGAAGAAAAAAGATACAGTGACTGAAGGAAGGATGGATGAGGCCACAAAGCAGACTTGGAAACCTTCAGACAAGACAAGACATTTACTTGGGTTTTCACTGTCCCAATAGGAGCCCCGAGCAGTCTACTAGAATAGCTGTGGACACTGGAACTAACAGTAGTTCTTGCTTGAACCAAAGGACTGTTGAGGCATTTATGTCAAATGTTTCTCCCCTGGGGACATCTACTAACCATCCATTATGTGTCACAAGTTCCTGTAGCTACAGCACCATAAAGCAGTGTTTCTTTGAAAGCTTTGAGGAAGCCTTCATTTACAAGGAGAGAAAGGATATTACCGAGAGGCTCACAGTCCTAGGACTAGAGAAAGGTCAGAATCTTTATCCCGAAATTTCCAGTTGTGGAAAATGAGTCTCATCCCAGTTCAAGGTCACTTACCAAGCTGGTAAGGAGCAGCTGGTTTAGGCTTGGGTGTGCTAATCCCTGGCCATCGGAACTACAGATCCTGATACCTGCACCTCTCTCTCTCTCTCTGTTCAATTCCACAACAAAGGTCACCTGAAAACCAGTGCGTCAGGCATCCTAGTCCTCACTGAAGGGCTGTAACCAGGTGAAATACTCACTGATACTCAACATTTCACAGAGAGACACATACTGTGTGTGTGCTTGAAGTTGGGAAGCCATTCATTAATGGAAGCACAGATTGTGTGAAGGTGAATTCCATAATTCTTGAAAGCATGGTTTTACCAGTTTCAAGAGCATCTTTGAGCTAATTCGTGTCTTATGTATCAGGGTTATTTCCAAAAAAAAAAAAAAAAAAAGGAAGACGAGTTGGTCAATTATATTTATCACTGTTTTATTTATAAAAGGAAAATGCCAAGGTAACCTGCTATGAAGAATAGAAAGATGAATAAATACGGTGCAGCTGTCATCATTAGAAGTGGCTGCCATGGTCCCGTGGTCCCATGGTATAGTGATTTAGCTTTCTCTTCCACAGCACTCACTATGGGACAAACACTCTGTCCAGCCTCTGTACACAATTCCTCATTCAGTCTTCATGGTGACCCATGAGATCCCACTCTGTTCCTGGGACACAGAAGGAAAAACTAAGCACAAGAAAAACGGCACATCCTACGCAGCAGAGAGAGGATTCAAGCAGGGCTAATCCCGCTCCGCAGTTTGCATGGCCAGTCTATCCTATATCATCCAGTCTCTCCGCGGTTGAGAGCCACGTTGACTCACTTGTCATTGGACCTAGAGAACAATGACAATCATCTCTGCAGCAGAGGAGAAAGGAGGGAAGTAAAGATCAATAAACGAAAAAAAGAGACATCGATGAATAATGTTAGCTGCCTGTCACTGTGTGACTAAATTGATCCCGTCCCCCAAAGTTTAGCTTGAAACAGTAACCATTTATTGTGCCAGATTCAGCAGTCAGGACTATGGGAGTGGTAACCTGAACGAGGGCTTATTCTGAGGCTATACTGGAGCCGATGAAATGGACTTCTTGTGTGAGCTGCTTGGAGCATGGGACCAGCCTCTGTTAGATGCTCGTGATCACAGCTGAGGCAGGAAGCCTCTCTCTTCTTCCTTTGCTAAGAAGCATTATTGCCCTGACACATGGGCCACTTGTTGCAAAATGGCGGCCAAATTGCTTGAGAGCTGGGGAAAAGCCCCAAATCTTTCTGCAGCCAAAGCTAAGAACTCATGTATTTTCATTTTCAGAACATTCTACTGTTGAAATCGATTCCCTGAGTATGGCTCTCACTCAAGGAAAGGAGAATTGGTTTCTCCATTTCCAGAGGAGGATTATGTAAGAACTCATAGGCTGGCAGTGGTGGTGCACACCTTTAATCCCAGCACCCCAAAGCAAAAGAAAGCAGATCTCTAAGTTTGATGCCAACCTGGCCTACAAAATTAGTTCCAGGACAGCCAGGGCTACAGAGAGACCCTGTCTTGAAAAATGAAACGAAACAAAAAGCACAGGCATGCTTTGTAGTCAAATGCACAGCATTAGTAAGACAAAAAAGTATAATCATGTATGGGTAACTTTTATTAATCAAAATATGATTTGTATTTATATTACCTTTACTTTAATTTTTGGGAAGGGGAGGAAAAGGAGCTAGAGAGATGGCTCAGCACGTAAGAGCACTTGTTGCCCTTCTGAGGACCCACAGTCAGTTCTCAACACTCAGGTCTGGAAGTTCACAACTGCCTGAAAGTCCGTCTTCATCAGATCCAGTGCCCTCTTCCGGCCTGTGAAGGTACCTGTACACACACACATACACACACACACACACACACACTAAATATTTAAGTGTATATATTTTAAATCTTAAAAAGACAATTTAGTATTCAGTGGGTGTTGCAGTAGATAAGAATGGCCCCCACAGCCCCATATTTGAATTTGGAATCTTAGGGAGTAGCTTTAGGAGATGTGACCTTGTTGGAGTAAGTGTGGCTTTATTGGAGGAGGTGTGTCAGTGGGGGAGGTGGGCTTTGGGGTTTCATAGGCCCAAGCCCGGACCAGTGGCTCTCTTCCTGCTTACCTGGATGTAGAACTGTTACCTGTCCAGCACCGTGTCTGCCTGCAAACCTTCATGCTTTCTGCCATGAGGACAATGGACTGAACTGTAAGCCATCTCCGATCAAATGATTTCCTTTGGGACAGGTTCCATGGCCATCATGTCTCTTCACAGCAATAAACCCCAACGAAGACGTCTCTGTAGCAGACGAAAGTCAAGAAACCTTTTTTACTGAAGATATTTCTAAAGGTCACATTCTGTTCTCAGCTACACCTCTGACCTTTATTCTGCCCTCTGAAAATGGCAAATTACCCTGTAACACCTAATAGGAAAAATGCTTCAGGAAGCAAGCCCAAAGGCCAAGGACAGTCTAATATCTAACTAGGATTCCTTCCAGAAAGACCCTGCCTTCAGTCTAACTCCCCTTACAATTGCCCAACGTGCCCCGTAATTTCTTAGTTCTTAGAAGAAGTGAGCTCATGGGATGTGTGGATATCAATTTTTCAGCCTGCTCCTAAGGACACAATATGTCCACATGCCTCCCAGGGTCTTCACAGAAGGTGCCATTGGTAAATACCTCACAGGAAAGCTTTGCTTTTCCAAAGTGCCTGCATGCTGGACCTCGAATGTGTAATGTGGTTTCTCTCTTTGCCCTGAATGCAAGGAGACACCATAGAGACGGTCTTTGGTGGTTAAAGTAGGTCTTTTCTTTTATATATTCCTAGTTTTGCCCAATATCATGATTTTTATTTCCACAAGTCCTTTATTTAAAGTCACTGGATGTCCACTTTTAGAAAAAAGCAAGTAGAAACAAGAACGATCGTTTTAATATTTATCATAAAGGCAAATATTGGCAAGGTCTTTTTGTGTGTAGTTTTGTATCCTGGGAAGTAATTTTTATTTTCTATCTAAGCAAAAGAAATCTAATTTGGGAGTGATTGATAATTTTCAGTTCTTTTTTACATCCAGACCTTTGAGTCGCCTTTGAGAGTAAGGGGATTGATGTTATTAACAGGAAATTTGACTATTACTAGTATAAACCCAGTTCCAAATCATGCTTTGATATGAGGTGGAAAAAAAAAACCTGTGACATCACACCAGTGTTCACGCTGTAGGTCAAGACCGTAAGTGTTTTGATTACTACTGCAGCTAACTATGCAGGCCTTTGCTGTAATCTTCTTGCAGATGTGAAGCTGGAGCTATGCTTTTTCTGAAGAGGAGTTAGTCTGGAGCCCACACATGGTATTAGTTAGGTCAGAGCAAAAGTGATTTCCAAGCAACGTGCTCTAAACTTCGTGATTTTCTTGTCAGAACAACCGAGTTCAGACTGCACTCCAGGATGGCCAAAGAACTCTCTCTCTTTCTCTCCCAAGGCAATGAACTTTTCCGTTATCTGTCATGCTTAGATAGGAAGATGGGGCCAGAGGGAAAACCACCAATCTCAATGGCTGAGGGCAGAGACAGAGGAGAGTCTGAAGTGAGAATCCAGGAGGTAGGGGCAGACACATTCACGCCAGGAGAGGAGCCTGTTCTGCATGGGAGCTCGCGGAGAGGGAAGCAAGGCCCTTTGTGTGAGAGTAAGAGACTAGAATCACCAGAAGTCAGCACTTTTGGCAAATGTAAGCAGCACAGCTTACTGTTAGAGTTGTTACCCAAAAGGCCCAGAGCTGCTAGGATCAGGACACACTCCTGTAATAGCCTGAGGTAGTGGGGGGGGGCAGCCTGTGCCACCTTCTAAGCTATATTATGTTTCTTATTTCTACACTGAAAGTGTTCAGTGAAATAGTAGGATTTGTACATGTTGGCTTATCATATATGTATTATTTATATAAATTATATTTACTGTGCAAGCTTCATCTACCTTAGTAATAATAACTCAGTATATTTTTCTCTGCTTCCTCAAAATTTTAAAAATAGAAGCACCTCTATTTGTCCATCCTCTCTAGGTTACATAAAGCTATGTGCATAATATGTGAGCACCAGAAGCTCACATGTACTGTTGACCTGTAACAGGTGAGCTTGGGAGTCAGATGCTGTTCGAAGCTGAACCCTTCTCTAGTCCTTACT
This sequence comes from Apodemus sylvaticus, assembly GCF_947179515.1. Classification (NCBI taxonomy): domain Eukaryota; kingdom Metazoa; phylum Chordata; class Mammalia; order Rodentia; family Muridae; genus Apodemus; species Apodemus sylvaticus. The sequence goes on from NC_067475.1 coordinate 13,727,404, forward strand.
CCTCTGTGGATGTTACTTAGGCCATTTTCCCGCACCACCCCCCCACCCCCCTCCAAGCAGTTCAGAACAATGAACAATGTAAGCAAATGAAATATCCGTGTTGACAGCAAGAATAAAAATTATAGTCACGGCCCAAAGTCAGCAGAGCAAGCCAAGTGTAAAGGTAAGAATTGGTTGACCTTTGACATTAGTCAAAACCCCATAGATGTCATTACAGAGTGAGGACAAGACGTTATTCTTATGAAGGACGCCTACAAGAGATTAAAAGCCAAGAGTGCCTCAGATCCTCCGTGCTCTGGTTTAGTGCAGTCATTTGTAAGAATGCACCCACCATGCACACAACAGCATGCATGTGTATCATCTCATTCCGTGCTTATGACAAGCCTACCATGTTGCAGACTAGAGAAGAAAACCTCTGATAGGTTAGGAGAAAGGGTCTCCAAGGTTTTACGGCGAGTTATGAGCATACATCCAGTGACTGGACCAGACAGTGTGACACTGAGCCGCAGTGTCACGCCATGACACCTCCAGGGCTCTACGGTACGCCTTTGCATCCTGTGGGCATTCACTCGAACTTTACTAAGTCAGGCTCTGAGCTTTGTTGAGTCAAAGGGAGAAGGCGTTAAGGAAAGGAGATGCGCTGGTTACAGACTTAGAGCACAGTAGAATCGAGATCAAGAAGAGCCTTTTGAGAAAATGCTAACTTCCAGTTTCCTCTGCTCCTCGGCACCATAATCACCTTTAACCACGTGTCTGGCTAAACAGTGAACACTTCTCAGTTTCCTTCCCAGACAAGTGTGGTCATATAACCAATTGTTGCTCGGCTAAACTTAAGTGCCACTCTCCCTGTGTGCACGGAGAGCACGGTTTGTCTTGATTCCTTTTTGCTTCCTGCGACTTAGCGCTTCAGCCAGGATTGCATGAGCTGTCACAGAAAGTGTTCATAGCAAGTAAGAAAGACAAATTAATAATGCAGTGTGGTGTGGTGGAGCACGCTCTAATCGTAGCCACTTGGGAGGCTTGGGCAGGAGTTCCAGGCCAATCTGGACAGCCATGAATACCTAACTGTGCCTGTTAACTTTCGACATTTTAACACAAGCTAGAGTCCCTGGAAGAAGAATCTCAGGTGACGAGTTGCCTCCATCTGATTGGCATGTGGTCTTATCCACGTGACATTGTCTTGATTGCTGATTGGTGAAGGAGGACCCAGCCCTCTGTGAATGGTGCATTCTCTGGACAGGAAAGCCTCTGCTGTATGAGCAAGCCAGCGCTGTTTCTGTGAAGTCTTTGTTTCTGTTCCTTCCTTAAGTTCTTGCCTTGGCTTCTCTTGGTCAGAGAGTATAAGGTCAAAACCAAAATAAGTGTGCTTCCTTCCCCCAAACAGCTTTTGGTCATGGTTTCAATCAAAGCAACAGAGAACCACCCTAGAACACATACACTTCAGATTGTGGGACAGAAAGACCTAGGATCAGATCTGACCATACCAGATCGAAACCAGAACTCACAGTTTCTTGCATATGAGCTAGGAAGAAATTCTGGTTTGTTCGTGCTCCAGTTGCTATAGTGTGTAAGTTCAGAGTATATCTGAATTATTGGCCAGAGTCGTGCTGCTTTTATTGTTCAAATCACATAGGTGACATAGAAGGCTAAGAATGAAATCTAGTTTGTGCTGTTATCTCAACAAGCCATAGATCTTGACAAGGGGCCGGAGTCTACCTGGAAAACATTGTTTTCTAGTCTACTCAAAGGCTTTCTCCTCAAGTAGAAGCTCCTTTTAGAAGAAATGTATAGGCCAGCTGTGGTTTTGTTCTAATTCCAGTCCAGCACATTACTAGCTCATATCATGAGGTTAGACCAGTTTTCTGGAGCAGAAATCACTCAGTGGAATGATGACCAGGGTTAACAAGACGAACATGAAAGTATTTCTATTGATCTTCTCAGAAATAACTGCAGAAGAGGAATCCAATTCCTTCTTCTGGACTTCTTACAATAGGCGAGATGAGAATTTAAAGTGATTTAAGAACAGAGAAGACTTTATTTTTAGTCACGGATGACTGTGAACTTGTCTCATTTAAGTCTGAAAACTATGTTAGAATATGTTCTCCATCCTAGTTTTACAGACAAGGAGAGAACCTTGGATAAATAAATGTTCATGGTCACAGATAATAAAGACGGTATCACACTCCTGTTCTGCCTCACTGCAGAGGCCTTGTGTCTTAGAACTCAGTCGCTGTTCTTTATGTCTACCTACCTCCACAGGTTTCCACATGTCTGAATTAATGAAGTCCGAAATCAGGGGAGGTTTCAGGGACCTGGGAAGGCTTTGGAACAGCCCCAACTGATGTGTCAGAATGCCTTTCTGCAGAGCAGGGACCTTCCTTCCTACTTTACTTCTTTCCAGTCGTGAGGAGAGCTGCAAGGATGTCTAAAGCAGCCAAGATCCCCACTCAGCACGACCCAGCCCTCCCAGCCTTGAGAAGCCAACCCAGAACCTTCCATGGGAAAGGGCACGTCCTCACTAATGAAATTTCTCCTCTGGAGGTGCAGCCTCCCTCTGGTGCTGTACTCAAGTTCATCTTGGGATCACCCCTCCCCTAGGTTATTTTAAGATAGTATTAATGTTTTATGACTCATTTCCTAGTTTTCTGCTAGGAAGGAAAAGAAAAGAAAGGAAGAAAAAAAAGAACCACAGCTCAGGCATTCCATCTCCAGGTCTGCAAACAACTGATGTGCAATTTAGGAAACTATATTTTACTGTGAGCAGGGAGGATAGTCAAGAAATAAGAAATTATTTCTGTTGGACCAATATTGGTTTCTTGATCACTCAGTCCTACCCCTCTCTCTCTTTCACCACACGTGTGTGTATATACAAGGTAACTGCAGAGCTCTGCTGTGACACTTCCTGTAGAACTATAAAATTTATCTAGAGGGGAAGAAGTCGTTTCAGAGGTATTTCTATTTCCAGTAGTTAATGTAAGATTATTTCAGAGGTATGCTCATGGATTCACTTATGCTTTTAAAAGCCTTTGTGGGTCCTTCCCAACTTCAAAGGTACACTTGCTCACACTCGTGCACATGATCTGGAGCTTCTAGAATCAAGGCACACTGCTACACAAGCCTCCTGCATGGCTGGGGATAAAGGCTATGCCACCTGCCAAACTATGTTATATTTCTCATTTCTACACTGGAAACTCTCAGTGAAATAATAAGGTTTGTATGTGTAAATTTATCCTATGTACGTACACACGAACACACACACAATTGGGTTAATCCATTTATTTATTACTCCAAATAAAATCCAGTGCTCCACAGAAAGCAGTACTAATAACTGTGCTTATTGGGTAAGGTCAGAGTACACCTAATAGAGATCATGACTAAAGGAAAGAAGAGTCAAGCTATAAAATGGCTAAGGTGTAAGGAAGGAACATGAGTTTTAACATCTCCACATGTGGGGCTTCCACAGGAGTTCAGCTCACATCTGACCTGATCATTCCCTAAGCAAGACCTGAGAGCACTGCTCTCATGTGATTTAAGAGACAGCAATAGTTGTGTTATTAAGCAACTTACGCAAACCATCCTAACACCTAAACTGGAGTAAAGAAAGAAACATAGTCATTGTATCCCGAAGAAAATCTTCAGGACTCATTCAGAAGCAGAGAGGACAAAGTCAGGCAGCTGCATAAAACAAAAGGTATGAGGATAATGATGCCTTATATTCAAAAAATGGAATTGAGGTATAACATCATTCATGCCTATATTGGAAAGCTTTGTGCACATCCTCAGACTTATAGCGTCTATAATGTATTTTAATTACTTCTTTTATTTTTGGGATTATAGTATTATTACTCTATTCCTCCCCTTTCATAAATTCTAGCTCTTCCATATTCCTGTTCTTACTCTCTTTCAAATCCATTGCCTCTTGTTTCATTAATTGTAGATAGATAGATAGATAGATAGATAGATAGATAGATAGATATAAACATATATACATACATATGTACATAGATAAATACATGTATACATAGATGATAGATACATAGAAAGATACATAGATATTTAGGTACATAGATACATACATAGATAGATAGATAGATAGATAGATACATAGATACATAGATACATAGATAGATAGATACATAGATACATAGATACATGATAGATAGATAGATAGATAGATAGATAGATAGATAGATAGATAGATAGTTTCTAAATACAACCCTATGTAAAACCTGCTCAGTCTATATAATGTTACTTGTATATTCTCAGGGTTAGTCATTTGTTATTGGGTAACCAATTGGTGTGTTCCTCCCTAGGGAACACTTTACTCCAATCTTGGGATCCCTCAGTTGCCTACAGTTCTTCCTGTAAGGCTAAGGCCTCGTGGATTCCCCACCTCGTGGATTCCCCACCCACTTTGACATGCCTGTTCTTATTATTGCCCTTCTTTGGCTCGTGTTTAGGCAGTCATGTTGGTGAGACTTTACGGGTGTCACTTCTGACTTTCCTAAAAGACACAACCTTAGGGCAAGTGAAGCTGTAGTTCTTGGAAAACTGCACTTCACTAAACCATCATAATCCTTAACTATATCCTAATATTTTTCCTTACATCCACAGATCAATGTAGTTCTTGCTCTTTATCACAAAACGTTTCCTTGCAGCAGATGGGACTATTACAGAAAACTACAACCAAACAAAATACAGAGCTATGAAGCCCAGTTGTGATGGTTTGAACAGATGTGGTCCCCACAGACACATATGCTTGGATGCTTGGTCATAGGGAGTGGCGCTATTAAAAGGTGTGGCCTCGTTGGAGCTTGTGTGGCATTGTTGGCAGAAGTGTCACTGGAGGGGAGGGGCTTTGAGGCCTATGCCCAAGCTATGCTCAGAAGGCACATAGTCTGTCCTTGCTTCCTGTGGATCAAGGTGTAGAACTCTCAGCTCCTTCTCTAGCACCATGTCTACCTGGATGCTGCATGCTTCCTGACATGATGATAACAGACTAAACCTCTGAAACTGTAAGCCAGCCCCAGTGAATTTTTTTCTCTATACAGATTGATGAGGTCATGTCTCTTTATAGCAATACAACTGTAAGACACTAGTCCCAAGAAATATATCTACAATTCAATTCTGGCATCCAAGGCTTAGGAAACATTTTGGAAGAGGAGATCAGAAATACTGAATAAGCCATAGAAATGTTAAGTTTTCTGTGAGCCTTAATATTAAGTGCTTAAAGGACTGAAAGTGGTTAAATATTAACCGCTTAAAGGAAATTTATTTCTTTATTTCTTTATGTCATATTAGAAAAAAATCACGGGGATGGTTACTGCTGTTAATTTGGCAGAAGTTAGAGTCATTAGGGAAGGAAGTCTGTTTTAGGGAGTGTGTAGATGAGGTTGTCTTTTTTGGCATGCCTGTGGGGGATTATCTTGATTACATTAATTGATCTGAGACTTGCCCATCATGGGTGGAACCATTCCCTAGGAAGACGATCCTGGTGTGTATATGAGTAGAGAACAGAACTAGCGTGGATGTTATTCTAGTTGCTTTTCTGCTGGTGTGAAAACACTCTGATGAATGCAATGCAAATAAGAAACCATTTATTTAGGCTACGGTTCCAGAGGGATTGACTCAATCATGGCAGAGAGGGCACAGCAACAAGAGCAGAAATCTGAGTAATTTAATTTTCATATACATGCAGGAAGCAGAAAAGTCATGAAGTAGTAGAGACCACAAAATTCAAACCCTACACCCAGTGCCATACTTTATGAACAAAACTCTACCTCTTCAAGGCTCCATAGCCTCCACAAACAGCACCATCTGAAGAGGAGATTTCTGGTTTCCTTGGTGATTCAGTTCTGTCAGCAGGGGTAGCTTGATCCACTCACAAACAGCATTCCTGAGTCAGCAATGGCACTTGGATCTAGAAGAAACCTCAACGGTCTACCAACTGGCCTGATGTTTTTCTGGAAACTGTCTTATGAGAGGATGTTTTCGTTGAAGCAGACACATGGGGGATGTTTTGTTGAGAACAGGTGTGTTTTTTGATAAGCAGCCTGGAAAAGGGGCACGTGATATTTTGTTAGAATGGATGCTTGAGAGAACATGTGATGTATGGAAAGGGTTTAAATATAACCCAACAGACAGTAGATGGTGCTGTGTGGTATTGGTCCACCTTGCCACTCTTTGTTGGTCATCATTTGTTATGACTTCATAGAGAAAAACACCACCAAAGAAATCTTGGTGGTGTTCTGGAAACTTCTTGCCACTTCGCATACTCAGACCAATTGGCAGAGCCTTGTGCTTTCTAGATAGAACGGCCATTGCTGATTCAAGAATGGTGTTTGAAAGTGGATCAAGCTACCCCTGCTGATATGTGAACTGAACTGCTGATATCCTGACAATGCACATTTGGTACACTCCAAAGAACTATTTCTAAGCAGGTCCACAATCTCTTTTGCCTTATTAACCCTTCCTTTCCACCACCTCTGGTGGGGTAGAAGGGAGATTAAAGTACTTGAGTATACTTAATAAAGTAAGGTTTTGAAAAATATAAGCCTACAGCCACCTACGAGGAAGGAAGTTTCAAAGATGTAAGCCTATGCAAGATATTTCTCATTTAAGCCATGATAGATGTATTTATCACTCTCTGCCTTCTATTGTGCATTCACTGTGACCAGCTGCTTCAAAATTCTGCTATCTTGACAGTCCTTCTGTGATGGACTGTGTCTTGAACTGTGAGACAACATGAACCATTTTCCCCTTATGTTTCTTTTCTCAAAGCATTTTATTGCAGCAACAGAAAAGAAACCAAGACAAGTTTTTAGTGTGTGAGGGTTGCTTTTATCAGTTCATGGTACCCAGAGCCCCATTTTTATGTTCATAATTATCTAACGATGACTTCATGGTAATCACATATTTATTATTTCATTAGTTGCAAAAATCCCATATTCTATGATATAGGTACTATCATGATTCCCATTTAAAAGATAAGAAAATTGGAGCAGGCCTAAATATTTTGGGGGGCAGCTTAGATATGAGCAGAACAATTTGATGCTGTCGTTCAAGTTTCTGAATCTCAGTCCTCCACTTTTGGAGGCTTTGTTTCTGTTTACTGGCAGCTTGGAGCTACAGTAGAGTGCTGGAGCATACTTCAGGGAAAGAACTGATATTTGCGTGTCTCTAGTGGGTTCACAAGCTGTGTCTATCCATTCCTAAAAGTATGATTTTTCAGAGGGAGCTATTACTATAGAGTACATTTTAAAACTGCACATTTCCTATATAATAGCCTCATATCAAAGTATTACCCATTTTCCTATAAACCAAAGTGATAAAATGATCAGTCCTGGATGATCACAAACAATTTGTAAGTTCCTACTGAGACATCATAATGTTTAATAATAAAAGGGAACTGTTACACCATTGTTTTTGTTCTTGAATTGGAGACAAAGCATCTCAGCACCTTCCAGAGTCAGTGGTTTCCCAGCCCTTTCTTTACCAAACTGCACAATGACGTCGGGAGTATCCATTAGTGATACTCCATTCCATCACTATTTCTGAGAGTTTTTTTTTTTTCTGAGCCATTCCTAGTACTCACTGGAGATGCTTTCAGTGAAGGAAACATTCCCCTCTTCCCAGGAATGCTGTATTTGAAGATAAGGATTTTACACAAACAACAAAATTGTCTCAAACGTGCATGTATTAGGAATACAAGACTGATTAAAAGACAGAAGGGAATGTTGCTGGTACTAATTTACATAGCAAAGCTAGGAAGACTTCTCAAAACGTGGAGCTAGAGCTCAGCTGTGATAATGAGGCTTGGAGACCAGCTTCCTAACATCAGAAAGAGCAGGAACAAAAATCCTGAAATGGTACCTGGAGTTCTGCACGATGGGAAAAGTCAGAGAGGCCCATTGCCAGTCCTTGGGCCTGGGTGCCGCAGCAGTCCTAGTGGAAGTCCCTGGAGGGACAGTGCTCTTCCTTAGTCAACAGTGGAAGCCTGCAGATCCTTGTTCCGATGCTAGGAAAGGAACCATTCCCATCAGGAGAGGATAGAGAAGCTTGGTGATGACAGGGGAGGCCAAACCAGCAAAAGGCAAATACCTGCATCTGGGCTGCCGTGACCCTGCATCTGGGCTGCCGTGACCCTGCATCTGGGCTGCCATGACCCTGCATCTGGGCTGCTGTGACCCTGCATCTGGGATGCCGTGACCCTGCATCTGGGATGCCGTGACCCTGCATCTGGGCTGCCATGACCCTGCATCTGGGCTGCCATGACCCTGCATCTGGAGTACCATGACCCTGCATCTGGGGTACCATGACCCTGCATCTGGGGTACCATGACCCTGCATCTGGGATGCCGTGACCCTGCATCTGGGATGCCGTGACCCTGCATCTGGGATGCCGTGACCCTGCATCTGGGGTACCATGACCCTGCATCTGGAGTACCATGACCCTGCATCTGGGGTACCATGACCCTGCATCCGGGGTACCATGACCCTGCACCTGGGCTGCCGTGACCCTGCATCTGGGCTGCCGTTACCCTGCATCTAGGCTGCTGTGATCCTGCATCTGGGCTGCTGTGACCCTGCATCTGGGCTGCCATGACCCTGCATCTGGGCTGCCATGACCCTGCATCTGGAGTACCATGACCCTGCATCTGGGGTACCATGACCCTGCATCCGGGGTACCATGACCCTGCACCTGGGCTGCCATGACCCTGCATCTGGGCTGCCGTTACCCTGCATCTAGGCTGCGGTGATCCTGCATCTGGGCTGCTGTGACCCTGCATCTGGACTGCTGTGACCCTGCATCTGGGCTGCTGAGACCCTGCATCTGGGCTGCTGTGACTCTGCATCTGGGATGCCGTGACCCTGCATCTGGGCTGCCGTGACCCTGCATCTGGGCTGCTGTGACCCTGCATCTGGGATGCCAGCAGAACATGCTGTTCACATTTGCAGTGGATCTTCCCACATCCATTAAGATAATTAAGACAATTTCTCAAGTGAGGCTTCCTATTCAGGTGATTCTAATTTGTGACAAGTTGATATTAAAAACAAGCTTAAGCATTAGACATTACTGGTGTCCTCAGAAAACAAATGGAGACTTCTGTTCTGGCAGAGGGCATCCTAGGGTTACTCAAAGAATCCCAAACTTTCACCTTCCTCGTATTATCAGCAAAGAGATGCAGACCTGTGGAAATAATTCATCTGCAGCACAGGGAGCTGAGGTTTGATTTGCTGAAGGTGAGAGTGAGAAGTGATGAGAAACCAGGAAATGATGGGACAAGCAAGAGCATTAAAATGGATGAAAGTTAAAAGGCCCACAGAAAATTAAAGGCACATACATGCACACACATATACACATACAAATCACACACATGCACACACATGTGCACACACACACATGCACTCCTGTTTTACAACTTTTAGACCTACTAAGTGTCAGATAATTAGTATGACAAATACCTGCTTTTTTTCTTCACTGGGACAAACAGCAGGACTAGAAAAGAAGGTTCAAATGTGCTCAGTAACTGTCCTAGGCATGAGACTGGTGAGGGGCAGAGCAGATATTGAAGGCTAGGCATTTTCTTCACTTTCTCCAAAGCTTCTGCTCTTTATATGACACATCAAGTTGAACTGGTGATGTTGGCACAGTGACAGTGAGGAGATTGTCCTAAATAAATGTGAAAATAAATCTGGGGCTATTCATTACCCAAGCTTTATAAGGAAGCCGTCCTTCCCATAGCAGCATTGAGCTGTAGTAGAGAAATCTCAGTAGGCACATAAGGAAACATCATTCTAGTCTATGGTACTCTTACCTACTGGATTGGAGGAGTGGATATGAAGAGATAAGGAAGACTCACACATACACATGCACACATGAACACACACATACACACACATGTGCACACTTGCACACATGCACACATATGCACACACATGTAGACACATTCACATACACACATGCACACACACATATATGCACACATGCATAATATACAGGCACACACACATACACAAATTTACACACACCACACACACATACACACATATTCCACACATATGCACACATATACACATACAGACACATATGCACACACATGCACACATAAGCACACACATATACACACATACATGCACACACATATACACATGCCACACACACATATGCACACACATGTGCACATACACACACACACACACATGCATGCACTCCTGTTTTATAGCTAAAATAATAAAAAGAAACAGAATTCTCCCTGGAAATAAAAAGATCTTGCAATGTGTGTTTTATTTCACTTGAAATATTTATTATTAGGTTTAATAAATTCTTACTTGATCTCCATCTGGTTTAGAATTCTACAGAAAACCCAAATTTTATGTTTTTTAAAAATAGCTGCCTAAGTCTACCTCCATGAAAATAATAGTCACAGGAGAATATATTCTTTCACGACTTCATTCTACAAGTATTTGTTGAGCATAAATTATGTGTCATACTCTTTGGTAATTGGGCAAAGGGATCCCTAATTACTGTTGTTGTTCTTTTTAATCATATAATATCACTACTGATTCTTATAACAAACAATTGGTAGAAAATACCTCAATTAAATGATGCATAAAATCTGCTGCACTTGGTACTAAACACTGATACTACATAACATATACAACATGCAGGTTTATCTTTGCCCTGTCTTTATTTTTATTTTTCTGTAGCCTTGTGTCCTGTTTTCATTCTCTTATATCTGATTGTTATTAAACAGAGAGGTTTTTCAGCACACCATGGTGCATAAATTTCCATTGGCTAAATGTAAATTGCAGTGACTATTTTTACGTGTGGTTGGTCCATATTTTGTGGAATTTGCTTAGCATTTCCTGGTGTGTTCTAAAATTCCGACAGGCCTTACTTAGTGTGCACAGATGAGACTCCTATGAATGTCCAGTATTGCCGGTCTGGCTCAGCCCCTCCTGGAACTGCCATCATCCCCAGAATTAACATTTGGAAGCCCTCCAAGGGAATGTTCTCTGTGGCAGGTTCCCAAGTGAGCATCAACTCATGCTGCTGGAATTATACAGGACAGAGGAGAACATGGATTTATCTCTAACTGTTAAGCCAGGGTGTGCTCCCTTTCCAGAGCTCAGAAACACTAATCCCGGCTGCCTGAGGTGGATTAAATGGAGACACAGTAGCTGAGCTGCCAACCTGGGATACATTAGTCAAAGACCTCCCTGGGGCTTCTAGGTGCAAAGAAACTTTGTAACAACAACAAACAACAACAACTCCTCAGGGCTGGGGCTGTGCTATAAGAGTTAAGATGAAAACGCAGGGTTGAATTTTAGAGCAGGAAGATACCAATTTCAACTAACACTCTACTGATGAAGAAATGGGCATGCAAGGAAAGCAGGTACTTCAGCTGAGGGCATTTCACTGCAAAAGTACAAAACCAGGCCTATATATCTAAAATCCCAGAAGCAGCTGTTCACTGAAAGATGTTTTAGGGAATCTTCTAGTGTTGTGTTTTCTACAACTGCATTCTCTGTCATGGTTATAGATGATTTGTGTTAGTCTGGTTTCTGTTACTAGAAAGAACACCTTTTGTAAGTCAACCTTGAATAAGGAGTAGCTAATGTGGACTCACTGTTTCTTGGTTTCGATTCCTGGTTGCTTGGCCCTTTGTATCAGGCTTGGATCAGCATGGTATGTCATGGATAGGACATGTGATGGAAGAGGATTGTTTACTTCATGATTGCTAGAAACAAGAGGTAGGGAGGAGAAATGGAGAGCACAGAGGAGGCCACTACCCCACTTAAGAGGATGCACAATGATCTACATTCACCCCTATATTTGACCAGTGCTACAAACTGGTTACAAAGACTTTAACATGGTGAACATGAGGATCATTCAATGTTTCTTTCTCTACTCATTCATTTGGTATCTCTGTCTTTCTGGATCTTTGTGTGTCTCTATGTCTCTCTGTGTATCTCTGTCTCTCTGTATCTCCGTCTTTCTTTCTCTGCTTCTCTTTCTGTCTCTCTACCCCACTGTGTTCAACTAACTCATCACAGAAAAACTTAAATGTTAAGTGAAATGCATGTGTAAGGTCATGGAAAGTGTGGAGTTCACTTAGCAAAACCCATTTCTATAGAAACCAACTCAAGTCCTGTGAAAGTAAGACTTTAGTCTTTCAACAAAAAAGCACCAATCCCTCTTAAAGTGCCAGTGTCTCTCAATCTTGTTACCTTAAAATCAAATATCTATTTAAGGAAAGAACCTTTCTAAGCCACTGCAGTGCCACACAAAGAAGGGTTTTCCCTAAATCATTTGAAAGTGTACCACTAATGATATCTCACAGTCTAAACACTGTGCTACACAGATTGGTTAAAGTTCTCTAAAGAAGTGGAATCAGTTGAATATGTACACAGGGACATGTATCAGATATTGTGACACATAGGAGTAGCAAAATTGCAGTTATGAAGTAGCAAGGACATATTTTATGGTTGGAGGTCATCGTAACTTGAGAACTGTATTAAAGGGCCACAGCATCAGGAAAGATGAGAACCAGTGTGTGTGTGTGTGTGTGTGTGTGTGTGTGTGTGTGAGAGAGAGAGAGAGAGAGAGAGAGAGAGAGAGAGAGAGAGAGAGATTAAAGGTGCAAAACCCTGTAGCTTCACCATTCATGAGTCTAGATATATCAGGCATCCTGACCGAAAACTTGGAAGATGCTAGTACTGAGTCCTCCTTGAAAGACTAAAGAAAGCCTGTGTTAGTGGAGGGTGGCCGCAGCAACGATAGACACATCCTCTTAGGAAGAAGTAAAGGTGACCACACACACGCGCACACACACACACACACACACACACACACCCTTTGATGTGCCCATCTTGAGGTTGGGTCATCATCCTTCATTTATCTTCTCTGGGAACATCCTCACCATGTGCTGCAGGTGTATCTCTTGGTGATTCTAAGTTGTCAAGTTCACAGCAAAAAAAGTCAATGACTTTATGTATTATAAAAGTATATTACCCCATATTATATGATACAACAATTGACACAGGGATATTGGCATTGATACAGTGCTCCCATCTCATTTATAAATTTTATTTATTTCCTCAGTTTCACAGAGATTTTATACACAGCATAAGGCTCCAGTCCATAATCCTACAATGCTTTTTGTTACCTCAGTACCACTCCATGTGACTGGATCCTCTATGTTTTCTTGGCTTCCATGACCTTGGTGGTTCTGAAGATCACAAGAAAGTTTTCACCCAGTGTTCCCTAGATTAGGTTCTGTCTAATCTTCCTCCATGCTCAGAGTCAGGTCGTTACATCTTCAACGACCTTGCAGAAATGCTGCTTGCGCAATCCATTGCATCTCTTCATGCACACATGACTGAACCCATTTCAAATACTGCTAAAATGAATACTTAACAAGACTATTTCTCTCTGATATCTTCATGAATGGTTGCATAGAGGAAAAGCCTTTGTATGGCATTGCCAGAACTTAGGGTCGTTTTTCCTGATTCCTAAGGCAATAGTTATAAGAGATACTGGTGCATTAACAGAGATTGATGAATGCTTCATCTTTGTTGTTTTTGAAAGACTGACGCCTTGATTTCATACAATTGGTGTAATTCTATGTAAGTGGGTTTTGCTAAGCAAGAGCAACATTTCCTTTGCTCTTGAACATGTGTCTCTCATAACTTTTAGGATTCCCTACTATGAGGTGAACACAGCAAGAGGCTTACCAGACCGTGAATTCCCCTGTTCCTCACAAGGCTTTTCAATTCTATTCATTTATTTGCTTTGGTGTAGGTCTTGACTTGCTTTACCAAAGACAGAAGAATCTTATTGATCTTGCCGATTACCTGAGTGACCCAAATTGCCCCAAAATTGGTCAATGGGAGCTTCTTCCAGGTGGAGTCTGTGTGCTTGGCATACTTTTGTCACTGAATATTATTCAGCTTTCTGGAACAAGATTGTGAAGGCTTGTCTCTGAACAGCCCTGCCCATGAAAAATCAGGCAAAAGTTTTGAATACTTGCTATGTTCATTACAACTGCACTGCACTTAGGCATCATCAGTGTGTGCAGAACTAACACACATACATACACACTCATGGGGTGGGGGTAAGAGAGAGAGAGACCTTTATTTCTCTACATACATGCAGAGTGAAATTCATTCAAGAGCTTACTTTGGTAAATTCCGTTCTAACACAATACAAAGTCCATTCTTATTTTCTCATTTCAATATGTGGGATTTCCTCCTGTTACAGAAAAAGGCATATAAACATAACCACAGAAATCTTCCTCACTTTATTTCTCTTGTGTTTGCTTTATTTTCTCCTCCTCCATGGCACAATTGCTGTCTCTGACAAAGTCGAAGACACTCTCCTACCATACATTGAACTTTGAATCCCCTGCTCTGCAGTGCTGTCCTGTAGGACAGATGTTTTCACCCCGCTTAGGCCCAAACAATCCACATGGAAACGTCACTCACCTACCATGACTCATCCTTGGAAGAACCATATAAGTTCCCAGTTACTATGCCCAGAGGATGCCCATAGGTTCTGTTAAAAGCACTGTGTAAAATTCAGGAAAGAATGAGAAGAATGAAGAAGAAAGCAATATACAGCAAATTGGTAGCCAACATCAAACTAAATGGAGAGAAACTTGAAGCAAACAAGTTAGAGGAAGAAACCTTTTCTACTCACATAGCCATTGCCCCCACAGACTTCATGTTCCACCATCACTCTGTTCTCAAGTAGGAAATGGCATGATAACATTGAACTGAGGGCATTGATGTGCACAGGATTACTGGCTCTGACATACTTCATACAGTGATTATAGCCTATTCATCTTCTAGGCCCAGGATTCTGCATAATGATTTTCATGGGGAATAGCCCAATATTTATTAAACAAGAAAATGAAAGATCTCCCAAATGAATGAACGTACATTAGAGTTTATATTAATTATACTCATCGAATAGGTACATTGCCCTAGTACTTCTAAAAACATAAAATGCTTTATAGCATCAAATGCATAATATCTAATGGGTGTAAATAAAAATAAAAATGATATTTTATACATGAAATCAAATCTTTCTGGTCTTTGTTTTCATGTAACAGACTTATCTGGAAGTTGTGTGCTCTACCTCCTTAAGAATGAGCCATGTACATTTGATAAAATTCAGCATCCTTTCATGCTAAAAGTCTTGGAAAGAACAGGAATTCAAGGCCCATACCTAAACATAATTAAAGCAATATACAGCAAATTGGTAGCCAACATCAAACTAAATGGAGAGAAACTTGAAGCAATCCCACTAAAATCAGGGACTAGACAAGGCTGCCCTCTCTCACCATATCTTTTCAATATAGTAATTGAAGTCCTAGCTAGAGCAATTAGACAACATAAAGAGGTCAAAGGTATAGAAATTGGAAAGAAAGAAGTCAAATTATCATTATTTGCAGATGACATGATAGTCTACTTAAGTGACCCAAAAAACTCCACCAGAGAACTCCTACAGCTGATAAACAACTTCAGCAAAGTGGCAGGTTATAAAATCAACTCAAGCAAATCAGTTGCCTTCCTATACTCAAAGGATAAGCAGGCTGAGAAAGAAGTTAGGGAAATGACACCCTTCACAATAGCCACAAACAATATAAAGTATCTTTTGACTCTAACCAAACAAGTGAAAGATCTTTATGACAAGAACTTCAGGTCTCTGAAGAAGGAAATGGAAGAAGACACCAGAAAATGGAAAAATCTGCCATGCTCATGGATTGGCAGGATTAATATAGTTAAAATGGACATCTTGCCAAAAGCAATATACAGATTCAATGCAATCCCCATCAAAATCCCAACTCAGTTCTTCAGAGTTGGAAAAGCAATTCTCAAATTTATCTGGAATAACAAAAAACCCAGGATAGCTAAAACTATTCTCAAGAGTAAAAGAACTTCTGGGGGTATTAGTATCCCAGACCTCAAGCAATACTACAGAGCAATAGTGTTAAAAACTGCATGATATTGGCACAGGGACAGGTAAGTTGACCAATGGAATAGAATTGAAGACCCAGAAATGAATCTGCACACCTGTGGTCACTTGATCTTCGACAAAGGAGCTGAAAACATCCAGTGGAAAAAAGATAGACTTTTCAACAAATGGTGCTGGCTCAACTGGAGGTCAGCATGCAGGAGAATGCGAACTGATCCATTCTTATCTCTTGTACTAAGCTCAACTCCAAGTGGATCAAGGACCTCCACATAAAACCAGACACACCAAAACTAATAGAAAAGAAACTGGGGAAAACCCTTGAGGACATAGGCACAGGGGGAAAGTTCCTGAACAGAACACCAATAGCTTATGCTCAAAGATCAAGAATTGACAAATGGGATCTCATAAAATTACAAAGTTTCTGTAAGGCAAAGGACACTGTCAAAAGGACAAAACGGCAACCAACAAATTGGGAAAAGATCTTCACCAATCCTACATCGAATAGAGGGCTAATAGCCAATATATACAAAGAACTCAAGAAGTTAGACCCCAGGGAAGCAAATAACCCTATTAAAAATGGTGTACAGACCTAAACAAAGAATTTTCTCCTGAAGAAATTCGGATGGCCAAGAAGCACCTTAAGAAATGCTCGACATCATTAGCCATTAGGAAAATGCAGATCAAAACAACCCTGTTATTTCACCTCACACCAGTCAGAATGGATAAGGTTAAAAACTCAGGAGACAGCAGGTGTTGGCGAGGATGTGGACAAAGAGGAACACTCCTTCACTGCTGGTGGGATTGTAAGATGGTACAACCACTCTGGAAATCAATCTGGTGGTTCCTAAGAAAAGTGGGCATGACACTCCCGGAGGACCCTGCTATACCTCTCCTGGGCATATACCCAGAGGATTCCTCAGCATGCAATAAGGACACATGTTCCACTATGTTCATAGCAGCCTTATTTATAATAGCCAGAAGGTGAAAAGAACCCAGATATCCCTTAATGGAGGAATGGATACAAAAAATGTGTTATATATACACAATAGAGTACTATTCAGCAATTAAAAACAATGAATTCATGAATTTTTTAGGCAAATAGATGGAACTGGAAAATATCATCCTAAGCGAGGTAACACAATCACAAAAGAATACACATGGAATGCAATCATTGATAAGTGGATATTAATTAGCCCCGAAGCTCTGAATACTGAAGATACAATTAGCATATCAAATGATTCCCATGAAGAAGGAAGAAGAGGGCCCTAATCCTGGACAGGCTTGATCCAGCATTGTAGGGGAGTACCAGGACAGAGAAAAGGGAGGGGGAAAGACAGGAGAATGGATGGAGAGAAGAGGACTTATGGAACATATGGGGGGAGGGGACTGGGAAAGGGGAAGACTTTTAGAATGTAAACAAAGAATATAGAAAATAAATATTAAAAAAAATTTTAAAAAAAGAATGAGCCATGTAATACAATGTTTACCGTGCTTGAAGCACTTAACAGAAAGAAACTTTACAGAAACTTTGTGCTTACTCTTTGCCACTTGCCCACAAAGTACCTGACCCTAGAGTCAAGGCTAGCCCTCATGACATCATAAAGTTTTTCTCAGGAACTGTATCCACACAGGTGCTGGTTCTCTGAATTTCTACCAATACTGAGTACCATAAATCCAGGCCTGTGTCTTTATTAGTTATCATTCAGAATAAGCTATGATTCTCCTGAAGAACATCAAGGCTTTCTACTGTCATGATCTCTCTCCTGAGTGCAAAACATATGATAAATCTAAGTATTTATTTGGTTCATCAGTTGTTTGTCGTCTGGTGAGTAGTAAAGTATTACAGTAATATAAATTAGTAGTCAGTAGCCCTCAGTTCATTATGTCAATAAATACTTATAAAAATAAACTTTAAATAAACTAAAATTGCTACAGAAGGCCATCAGTTATAAGAACAGAGCTTTGAAGCTCAGGGGATTAGACAGCAGTCTAAAATGAGAAGACACAGAAAAGGCATATTAGCATTCATCCAATTATCTCTCAAAACTCAACACTATGAAAATTAACAATACAACTTAAAAAAAACCCAAGAAAATGAGGTAAGCAGTTTCTCACTCAAAAGGACAAAGAAATAGAAAGCAAACACTGAAAGATGAGCACTGTCCTGTCGGGTGAAAGTTGGAAATTTAAACAACAGTGGACAGTGGTGTGTCAGTCAGCTTTTCATTGCCACATAAATCAAACTGTATGCTTATAGAGGGAAAGGTAACTTTGTCTCGTGGTGTGGTGGTTCAAAGTATAGATGGGATAGAGCAGGCCCAGCACACATTGTTCCTGGGTGTGTCACTGCATGGGATACAACAGATGAAGATTGCAGAAACGCATATCAGGAGTAAACAAGCATCGAAATCTAAACCGGGAACAAAAGCAGAATAAGTGAGCCACACCCTGTATTCCATATTTGGTGGGGTGAATCGAATATGTTGGTGCACAGTCGTGCATGTGTGCACACATGTGTGCCTCTGTATGAGAGAGGGGGTAGTGGCAGGGACATGGAAAGCCTGAGCACAGGCCTATGCCATGAAGCAGGTACGGGTGTCAGGAGACTTCTTGAAGTCAATTCTGTTCTTATACCTTGAGACATGGGATCCAACTGGAGTGGTCAGGTTTGGCTTCAAGTACCTCTACCTGCTGGGTGTAAGCTCAGGCTTCAGATCAGGCTTTTGCAACAGTGTTCTTGAGATAAATAACAAAGAATCCTATCAGAACCTCCAGGACATACCCTCAATGATCTAAGGACCTCCCTCTCTAGACTATATCATAATGATTCCATCACCTCTTAATGTGTCTACTCTGATAGCCTAGCTTTGAGCAAGTGGATCTTTGAGGGCACTTATAACATCCAACCTGTGGCAAACACTACGCTTTTGTTACTATAGCTAACTCCCAAGCACTGACAGTACCAAGTGCTGGCAAGGCTGTAGGGCAATGTTATAGCCTTTATTCATTGGTGATAGCAATGGAAAATTGCAAACACTGCAGAAAATAGTTTAGTGGTTTCTTTCAAAGCAAAACTTTTTTTTCATATTTAACAATTACTTTCTTTGGTGTTTACCTAAAAGAGTTGAACATGGATATGCACACACAAGTTTTGAATGAGGATATATTTAAAAGCTTTATTCATGGTTGCTGAGAGTTAAGATCATCGGGCAGAGTTTCCAATAAACAGAAGTCAACATAAGCTGTGTTTGTAAAATGTGCTTTGCCTGTTATCATGGGTGAGCTCTGCTGAAACCATACACAAATTGACAGAGAGAGAGAGTAGTGCTATCAAACTTGTAAATGAGTTATAATTAGAGTCCTCAGGGGAGAAACAACACACAATGCAGTGGCAAGGGTTAAACTGAGGTTAACCCTTTTATTGGGTATGAAGAGTACAGTATCCGGTATAGAATGATTTCTTAGTCTTTACTTGCTTTTTAATGATATAATTTTTTTTATGGTAGAACAAATACAAGTCTTTGAAATCAGACACATTGCTCACAATGTTACTAGGTGAGCTTGTTGCTTGAAGTGCATTTCCTGATTTGCAGAATAGAATGTTTATTAAATAACCGTATGTTATGGTTCTGACATGCTATTATAATGACTATTTTACACAACATATGCAATAAATGTATTGTGGTCTCTCATATCAAGTCATAACTTTGAAGTCCTCATACCCACAGCATCCTTTTTTGGTTATCTATCTCTTGCTCAACATATAGATCTGTTCAGTACTAGAGAAGAGTTTGTGTGTGTGTGTGTGTGTGTGTGTGTGTGTGTGTGAAACTTCATTGAGAATATCTGCTATTTACTAGTCACAGAAATTCCTTCATAATTATTTCCTTTGCAGGTGTATATGTAAATGTTTTCATGGAGACTATTTTATCCCTAGGTACTTGAGAGTATCTTTATTTTATGTCTTGTGTGTCATCTTCCTAGGAGCATGCTTGGGAGCATGCCAACATTTTCATGTGTTTATTCATTCTCTCAACAGTGTCTGTCATGTGTTGACTATGTGGAAGACAGTGCTGTGGGTATTTCATATAATTATTGAATAAACCAAATGCACATGTCTTTTCTTATGATACTTACATTCCCAAAAGGGAAGACAGACAGCAAACAATGATATAAATACACATTGTAGGATTTATAAATTACGATAGGTGTATTTTATAGATAAACACAGCACAGAAAAATCTTGATCCAGGGAATTGGTATATGGGATGGGATTGAAATGTTACATAGGGTGATTCACTAAGTCTCATTCAGAAGGTGTCATTTACACACACATTTAGATTAAAGTTATTCTGAGTGCAGGTTTTTTAAATGTACATTTCCTAAGTTCATAAAACTTTGAACTTGCTTGTTTCTCAAAATGCAAGAATCCTCCCATGGCCCCTTTTTCTGCTTTTGCTGTACTTGGAATTCATATGGTTTAAACTTATATCTGTTTTGTGCATGTTGCCACAACTGTTGTGAGTTCATATTTGTAAATGCCGTGCTGGGTCTAGAAAACAACTTCTTTGAAGTCACTCACAGCCTCTGACTCTTAAAATTCATTCTTCCCTGTCTTCCACAGTGATCTTTACACCTCAGGTTGTGTGTGTATGTGTGTGTGTGTGTGTGTGTGTGTGTGTGTGTGTGTGTGTGTTAGAGATGATGAGGAGGGCATATGATATAGATGTCCCATTTAGGCCTAAACATTCAGCACTGTCTTATTTTGTGCACCTTGTAGGTCTCTATATTTGACAACATGTTCTGCTAATAGAAGCTTTTCAGACGAAGGCTGACTGATGCATTGGCCTATGGGTATAAGGATAAGCCATTAGGAGTTAATCTTATACCTGTTTATCAGAATAATATTAACAGGTTCTTGCCCAGAGCCCCCCAGAGCCTATTATCTGTCTATATATAGGTCATTGGCCCTAATAACAGTGCCAGATATGGGTTTCAAACTGAGAAACAGGCCTTCATCCAATTAGAAGCTAGTTGGTTACACTCATGACATTCATGCCATTATTGGACTAGGAGGCATATCTTGGTTGTTATTGCAGCTTGGAGAATTCACAGATGGGTAAGACCGATGGTTATTTTTCTCTCCTTTTAGTGTACCTAGCATCTTCCTACACTGTGAAAGCTTGCCTGTGGGGATGAAGCTTCCCAGCAAGCACCAGTTTGCTTTCTCCATGTCTTACGATTCTAGTATGCGCTATCTCAGCAATAGGGTCTTACTGTGGAGTCACATTTGTTAAAACTGATAACATGCCATTGTCTATCAAAGTCATAGTTTACAGTAGAGTCATATATTTCATGTATTGTTTATTCTAAGTACACTGTATAAGTGTCTTGTCCTCCATGAGTTGTGACAAATTCATAATTCTATGGTGCATTTTATATATCGTGGACTGTGCTGTCTGTGAATTTTAACAGCTCTCTGACATGTGTCCATCTTTATTGTACTATACAGACGAGTTAGACTGCTCTGTGTACTGCATGCTTACCCACTCCCAATCCCAGGAAATCACTAATATTTCTCTTCTCCCGTAGTTTTACCATTTCCAGAGCATCATGAATCATACAGTACAATCTTTTCAGATGAGCTTCTTTAACTTACCAACACGCATTTAAGATTTCTCCATGTTTAATCTAGTTTAATAGCTCATTGCATTTTCATAATAAATCAAGTTCCACTATGTAGTGTAGGATGCTTACCTGGTTTGTGAGACTGCCTTTACCCAGCTTTGAGCCTTGGCTGGAGGTGAGTCCGTAATTCCTAACCAGAGGAATAAGCTATAGATTCCCACCCCAATCTGTTTTCAGGGCCATTACCAAGCCACCATAATCGACCCAGGTATAGGGTCAGACAACTAAGAATAGAGCCTGCAGCAGGACCCTTTGGAGTTATTTAAACCATTCAATCCTAAGTAAACTCATCCTACCTTTTCTCCTCTCTTTGGAAAGCATAGATACGTATCCAACTTTCCTTTTCTCTTGCCTTGTGAAAATCTAGGAAGAAGTTGATATAAGTTATTCAAAATCACATATATAGTGTTTTAAAACTTTGGCAAAAAGAAATGTCCCATGGACTCTAGCCGCCCTGCCCCCCCATCCCCCCTCCCCCCCACACACACACCAAACACAGTAGCACACAGCCACTTGAGAAACAAAGATCCTGCCAGATGGAACAGACTGGAGTTTCGCAGTAGCTTGCTGAAGTTTTAGGAAATGGGAATTAGCAAAAGATAGGTTTCCACAAGGCAAGTGCAAAGACATAATCATTTAGCAAATTAATGCAGTAGTTTGAGCAGATGCCGTGTGGAAGTTACCAGAGAAAACATCAGTTCTTTAAGCCAAATGGTATTTTGTGAGCATGAAGAGAATGTGATTATAAGATTTTTAACCATAAAATCAAAGCATTTTACATAAACACTTAGCTAGAAGGAGAAAAGGGCACATTGCTGGGAATATTATATCAAACATGTCTTTTGCTAATTAATAACAGGTTGGCCATCCTAAAATGATAAGTGGCCAGTAGTGGTTCTATTGGGATTTGACGTATTGTTTACTGCTGTGTGTTTATGTGGAAAGATCTATTCATTCTTTCTAAAAGGAGAATTCCTGAGGTCCTGGAAGCAACAGGAAATACCTCCTCTGTTACAGCCTAAGGCTCCCAAACCTAGAGAGTAGAGCCCAGAAGCTGGGCGATAAATGGGGAACCATTGGTACGGAATGGTACTGACTGTCAGTCTTCCAAACAAAATTTCCATTGCGAAGGTCAGCAACTGCCTTGAGCCGAAAGAGAAGACTTGGTCAGTAAAGTATCTGAAACATGAACATGAAGATCTAAGTTTTATTCTAATATCCCACATTAAAAGCTGTGCATGGTGGAACACAGTTTGTCATTCTATGGTGAGGAATAGAAATGCTGGCTCCCTCATACCCCTGGCCAGTCATCACACACCATCTGGTGAGCTCCAGGTAGTAGTGAGATAACTGGCCTCAAACATAAAAAAGGATTTCTGAGCTGACCTCTGACCTCTACATGTGTGTGCACATATACACATAAAAGCCCCCACAGAAATACCTAGCTAGTTGCACAAGACACTTTGGTGTTCAAATAAACCATCTTTCTTTTAATCCATTCACTAGGGTATATGGGCTCTAAAACATGGGATAATAAAGAGGAAGACTATAGGAGTTCACAAAGAACTACAGCTACATGAATTATCTTACCACACTGTGAATAATTCAATGACTGTTAAGTACACCTAATCCATCTTTGTTACCCTAGGTCCCAGCGTGAAGCCTAACAAGTTGCCTAAGCAATGTCTGGTGACCAAAGAATAACTGGTCTCGTTGATCAACACAACTGTGATGACTCCTTTACTTCGGGGTATAGCACAGACACTGGAAGAGATGAAGACCAATGGATATGATAATAAATCATCTTTAACTTCCTCACAGAGGTAAGGAGGGCTTTTCCTCATGTGTTAGGAGATGACTCTTAAAAGCAACTTTGCTTCTCTGGCATGCAAACTGACCTAAGCAAATGAGGTTTTGGTTTCCTACTCTATATATCAAGTCTATATACCAAGTTGATCTGAGAATGTTTGTTTGTGGTGACATTTTTACATATTGGAACTAGAGGCACAGAGAGAAGTAAAATTCCTCCAGATGAACAGTAAAAGCAATCTTTGAGAAGCACACGGTCCCCCACTCTCCCCACTCCAGAAATGGGAAGAGTAAATGTTCCTACTCTATTGCAATATTTTACCTGCAGCCCTCTCTGCCACTCTCCTTCCAAATACCATGCGCATATGGAAGCCTGTCTGCTTATAAAATGCTTTTTGTTCAACTCTTTAAGTGAGAAGCAGAAAGGAACTAAAGTCAATGTTGACACTATAAAGTGCTTTAAAAACTCTAAGTTGGATGCACAAATGTACTAAAGACAATGCTGGGCATAGAAATATTGGACTGACTAGAAGCCAACAAATCTCCTTTGCAGCTTGCAGTTTACTAGTCAATTTGCAAGTCAATCGTGACCAAGTTGTAAACTAAAAATATTGTAATTTATTGTCTTGGTTCCTTTTTTATTGCCTTGAGAAAATACCTTTTAAAAAGCATCCTAAGGAAGAAAGGGTTTGTTCTGGCACAGTGTGAAGGTACCATCCATCATTTCAAGGAGGCCAGAGCATGAGACGCTGTAGGTGTGGTCACACTAAATCCACAGTCAGGAAGCAAAAAGCAGGGAATGTTCCTGTTCACTTTCCTCTTTTATACAGCCTAGGATGCTAGCCCATCCAATGGTGCCACCACACTTGGAGACCACACTTCCAACCTCAGTAAACCTACTCTAGAACATCCCTTAGAGACAAGCCCAGAGATTTGTTTCCAAGATGATGCTAGGTCCTATAAAGCTGACAATATATACAATCGTATTTATCAATAAGAGAAGTGATAGGTATTTGGTGTTCATTAAATGCTTTTTGAAAAAGTCAATCCAGCACAGTTCAGACATGAAGACCACGTATCATTGGTAAAATGCCTTCAACCCTTTGCTCTCCTGGTATAGCTATATTGCTGTTTGCTAACCCTTCTAAAGTTTAACGTGTGTGATCTGGCTGTAAGCAGGTATTCTCAAACATGAGCCTACATGGTGTTGATATGTGTCTCTCCATCCCATGCCAGAGTCCCACCCTTTAACTTTACCCCCAGAGCATTACCTGAATCCAAGCATTTCATCTACTGGGTTCCCAAGTTCTTGTCAGCTCCCTCCTGGACTACCACAATATCCATTGTCTTCTGCCATCAGCTTTGCCTTGCTCAAATGTTCTCTTCCCAGGCCACCAAACCCAAACTCAATGCTATGGACCACCCCCTTTCAGACTTTTAATTTATCTTTCCTACTACCACTGACTGTAGATCAAGTTATTCCTTTTCATGAAATGACATAAACAGTTCCTTTATCAATCTGCCTGTACCTTGTCTCCTTTTTAAATACCAGAAATTCAAATCACTCAGGGATGGATGTCCCATGTGTCATCATATTTCCTGCATGTTCAGTCTTTCCCTATGTCTCATTCCTTCTTTAAAGATTCAGTCCCAGTCGCTACTCATGTGGAAAAATTCCCAATCTCCTCCAATAACCTGGGTCACACCCCCTTATCTGTACAGCGCTGTGTAATACATTTCCACCACTCAGTTTGCCATTTTGTTCAGTGACATAGTCTATTAGCAATTCCTTCTCCCAAGAATCAGCTGTGAGAAAATAATAGATCGTGTACTTGTTGGTTTTTTCTTCAACTTGACACAAACTTAGATATAACTAGGGAGAACAAATTTTAATTGGTAAAATGCCTCCTTAAGATTAGCTTTGCAAACAAATATGTGGTGATTTTTCATGGTTGTTGATTGATATGTTGGGGGCTATCCCGTGGGTGGGACTACCCCTGTGAGGAATCCTGAGCTGTATAAGGAAGCAGGCTGAGGAACCCATGACCTGCAAACCACTAAGCAATAATACTCCACGGCCTCTGATTCAGTTCATGCCTCAAGTGTAGAAAGCCTTATTAGGGAGCCATGCCACCTGGCAGAAACTTGACATCGACCAAGGTGAAGTTCCTCTCCCAGCCTTTGAGTGGGAACTCCTGTGTCAGTCATAATCCCCTCCACCTGGGGTGGAGCGCTCAGACCAAGGTGAAGCCCATTGTTCTTCAAGGACCTGCAGTTTCCTGAGAAACACTATCCACCTGCAGAGCAACTGAACCAGTTCTGTGGAGAAGTTTCCAGCCTTTGAGGGAAGGGCTTCCCTCTACCTATATATTTGGAGTCCTCCATTAAACTTGAGACCTTGAACAGCAGGTGTTGTCTTAGTCTCAATCTCTTTTCACTGCCTTCCCACACACCCCCAGCTTCCCTTCCAGGTAACCCATTCGATGTAACTGCAGGCAGTTACACTCAAGGTTCCTAGAGTGAGTTCCTGCCCTGACTTCTCTCAGTCATGGGAGTGATCTGAGAGTTATAAGCTGAAATAAATTCTTTCCTCCCCAAGTTGCTTTTGTTCATGGTGTCTATTACGTCATGAGAACCCCTACCTAAGGCAGATTAAATATGACTTTGCTCTGAGTACCCAGCTGTAATATTGGTACCTGCCATGAAGCACAACCCAAATAAGTACAGGTTGAAAAAAAACTGAGAGTTTGATGTTTGTTGATGTGTGAATGAGTTAGCATCACTCACACTCTATTCAGAGTACAATCAATTACTCCACTTCTTCAGCTCCCCAGGTAGAGAAGCTTGTCCCACCGAATGCCATCCTGAGGCACAATGGCTTCGCTGATATTGCCAGGCAGGGTCACAGATGAGAAGAGTTCCACATCCTTCAGATGCAAAGGTTTTAAGGTCCGTGAAATGACATGATAGTCCCAGCTCGTTGCCCTCCGGTCCTTAGAATCACTGCATCTGCAGGTATGAGCACACTGCCTAATTAAGCATTCTTTGAATAATAGTATCACAGACCACAAGAACGAGTTGGCCACAGGTAGAATCCCATTAACCCTGCTGGAATTTCCATTTTTTCTGATTTTTTTCCCCTGTGCAGAAATAAAGTTGCCAATTTTGTCGATGTAAGCATATTCTCCAACAACTTGAAACTGCTCCAAATTCCACCAGCCACACAAGAGGGGAAGAGATGAAATGTAGTTTAGGAAAGTAAATTCTTGATTATGTTGGAATTAAAGGGTATATGCTTTGCTGCATTTTCAAAAATTGCAGATAAGAGGCACAGCAGTGTTTGACTCCCATGTCAAGTAGAGCTGGTAATTTACTGTGCAAAATAAACAGATGGGATAAAATAGGAAAGCTATATCTCCACTTTGTAACTATTCCTCGAGGGTCATCATGAGGAGAGAAGTAATAATTATATCAACAGAGTAGGCATGCTCTTGACTCTTACAGAGTTTTATAGGCCAGTGGTTTACTGCTAACTTTTGGTGGAAGACTAGTTTAAGAATAGCAAAGCTTTGTGGCCTGTTAGGAGTCGTTACATGTAGAAGCTGGCCCAACTGCCATTCATAAGAAGGCCACAGACAGGTATTCAAGAAATAATGATTCTTCCATCATAAGATATAGGCCAGCATGGTCCTAAGAGTTCTGCCATGTCTGTGTACAGAGGAGACAACATATGTTGGGACCTCTGTCAATGAAAAGAAGCAAAACCTTCTGCCTTGACACTTGCAAAGTGGGCATGTGTTTACAAAGATAAAAGCCATAGTACATATCGAGAGTAATAAGTAGGTATAAAATATTCCCCAATGTAGCTTGGCCTGTACTAAAATGATGCCTGCAGTTTGACTGTTTAGAGGGCTTTTATGAATATGTGAACAGAGATGAAAAACCTAACAGCCATGTTTCTTCTTTTTCTTTTCATTAATTTATTTATTTATTCATTTTACATCCTTATCATTGCTGCCTCAGGCCCCCCTCACAGATTCCTTACCCCATCCTCCTCCTCTCCTTCTTCTCTGAGAGGGTACCCGCTTCACTATAGCCTCAAGTCTCTGCAGTGTTAGAGGCATCCTCTCCCACTGAGGCCAGACTAAGCAGCCCATTTGGGGAATGGATTCCACAGACAGGCTAATAGCTTTAGGGTTATCCACAACTCCCGTTGTTGAGGGACCCACATGAAGAGCAAGCTGGACATCTGCTGTATATGTGCCAGGGGCCTCTGTCTAGCCCATGTATGCTCTTTGGTTAGTGGCTCAGTCTGAGAGCCCGAGGGGTTCAGGTTAGCTGAAAGAATCACAGTTCTAATCTCTTCATTGAACGGTGGTTGGTCCTACACTTCTTCACCCATTGCTCTCTGTCTCAGGCAAGAATGGGTCACTCTCCTATCTTGACTTTCTGCCTAAAACCCCACTTTCTAGTTCCTACCTTACCTACTTAGCATATTTGTCTTCTTACATGATTTCTTAGTGGCCCAGACTTCTGTCCATCATCATTCTTTTAGGGAAGAGCTCCTTCCCTGTGTCAAATAAACATGTCAGTGTTTGGGGTTCATGATAAGATGCTTCCTGCCTTATCCCTCCTAGACTCAGGAGCAAGTGTTTTGTCTTGAAGGGATCAATCATGGTCCTCGAGTCTCCTAGCTACAAATTTTACTAATAATCATTGAAACATACAAACTGATTTAAGAATCACTCAACTACAGATTTGCCCTGACGTTAAAGAGATTTAACCCTCAAGATCCCATTTCATGTTCTAGCTGATTTTCTGTTGCTATAATACAATGTCTTGTGGGAAAAGACTTAAAAGAGGCAGGATTTATTTTTAGCTCCCAATCTCTCGCAATAGTCAGGAAGGAGCTTGAGACAACAATTCACATCACACCCACAGCCAGGACAGAGACAATGGATGCACGCATGCTTAATTTTGCTCACCCACTTCTTGACTCTATCCAGTCAGGAACCCCTGCCTGAGGATATTGCTGCCCACAGTGGACTGGGTCTTCCCACACCAATTAACTTATGCCCACAGACCAATCCACTGTAGACAAGCCTTCGCTGAGCCTTGCTTCCCGGGTGATTCTAGGTTATGGACACTTGACAGTTCAAATTAACCA
Organism: Apodemus sylvaticus; assembly: GCF_947179515.1. NCBI lineage: Eukaryota > Metazoa > Chordata > Mammalia > Rodentia > Muridae > Apodemus > Apodemus sylvaticus. The sequence continues at coordinate 13,756,052 of NC_067475.1, forward strand.
TCGTACTTCAGGGCTCTGGAGGGATGGGCATTCTGGGATCTGACATTTCTGGTTGGACTGCTTTCAACAATAGAGGATCATAACCTCATCATTTATGATAAATTTTTCAATTTTACATCAGATTATAAAAGTCTGCTTGAACACTCAAGGCTAAAATAATTTAGTAAGCTTTTTGTGTTCATCTGAAATGTTCTCTATTTATATACCTATTTTCACATTTTCGCAGTTTTAATCCCCCAACTGTGTGAACATCAGGTTCTGTTGCATCAATGTCCACTGCTCTTCTTGGTCTCTTCTCTGTTCTGGAATGCTCCAGTGCGTTCCCTTCTACCTGGCTCCACGGTCTTCACGCAGGCCTTTTCAGACTCTTTCTTTCGACTGAGTGTGTTTCCTAACCTGGCTGCCTTTGCCTAAACTTCAGCTTCTCCATAAAAATCCACCCAATTAATTTACCAGATTTTTCTCACATAATTGTCTTTCTGTGGTCTTTTAAGAACCAACTTGATACCTGAGACTGAATTCAATCTGGCCTCAGATGCTCGCCATATTGTGGCTTTGGTTCATCACCAGCTTGTCAGTTTTTCCTTCCCTATGAACTTATAGAGGTCAGGACTCCGCCTTACATTTCTTCCTCCTCAGCATCTCCTGCTACTTTGAACAGCACAAGGGAGTGATAAATAATGGAACTGGATGGTACAGACCCGCCTATTAAGTATGAACTGACTGGTGGGTGAGGACTTTTATGTGGGCAGGTAGATCCCAAGCTTGGAGACTCACTGTGTTGCCACAGAGTTAACTACTCACATTTTCAGATATGAACAAGGTTGTACACACCGGGGGGATTGCTATAGCAGTCTTCATCTTCCTAAAGTGGGCACTGAAGTTCTGTCGAAATCATAACCCTCTCCCCTACTACCGCAGCCACCAACTGTGGTGTTTTATCAAATTCCTGAAACTCCTGTCCGGGGCTCAGTTGTTGGTTTCTAAAAATTCCCTGGCACTGGATATCTTACAATAGTCATCAAAAAGACTTTTCTAGAGGTATTGCATACTTCACAGAAAGGCATAGCTAGGGCATCTAAGGAATAGACAATGGAATCAAAGCCACTCTCCCAAGTTCTCTGTTCTAGGAATTAAAACCATCTGAGTAAATAAATAGTAGGCTTAGCCATGATTCATAGTTATTAATCTACTTCTACTCAAGTAAGGTATGTGCAGAGAAAAATAATAGAGATTGCAAATTATGCAGTAGTCTCCTCTGCCCCACTCAGATTTAAGGCATGTCACTTGGGGTTGTCCAGGGTGATTTGTTATAGTGCTGAGAGATTTTTGTTTTGTTTTGTTTTTTTTATCATTTCTGCTGGGAGGGAGATGCAGGTGCCTACAGTGGGGCTTTTCTGGTCCTGTGCCGTCTTTGCATAAGGAAGTTTTCTGCATCTGATTCCTCCCTTTAGGAGCCTGACAAACATTTGAGCTTCAGTTGCCAACAAGAAGGATGCCTCCCACCTTCTCCTCCTCCCTACAAGGAGTTCACTTACAGATGCAGACGGAGCAGCTCAAGCAAGCAGGGAAGTAACCAGAATCCACAGACAGAAAGAGAAAGAGACTTCCACTTGGGCTCGACCTCTGTCTGGCCCAGGAAGATTGAGTTTGCTCTCCGTGTGGGAACGCGCTCCCAGGGGTTAGCAGGTTCTCTTGTCCGAGGCTCCCCTTTCTCTCAGGGTAAAGAATTTATTAGTGAGAAATTTCAATTTCAGACCTTAAAATTGTCTTGCTTGACCTCAAGATCTTCAGTACCATGTATTGGAGCACACCTCATCACTGTTGGAACATTCTTTCACCCCACAAGCCCCCCTCTCCCAGCTTTATCTGTAAAATGATTTCTTTCTGGCAAAGGATTGTTGCTCTAGTAGGACCATTTTACCCAAAGAGGTTCGTGGACAGTCTCAACTTCCCAAGAAGCCCAATTGCAGAGGTATCCTCCCAGGAAGGAGTGCCTCGAAACTGCCCTTCTTCTCAGAAGAAGCCCACAGGAGTTGCTGTGTGCATCAGCTTGCATTGCCATGACAATTCAGAGACTAACAGACAGAAATGTGTTCCGCCACAAGTCTGGAAGTTGGAAGCACAAAGATCAAGGTGCTTGTGGGTCTGGATTCTTCAGAAGGGATGAGACTAAGTCTGTCCAGTCACTCTGCCAGATGCACCTGGGTACTGGTGCGTTGCCACTGTCGATCAGTCAAGCACACCCCTGCTGACAGACATTACCTTTGTCTGAAGAAGCAGTCCCCCCCACCCCCACCCACCCCCACCCCCTGCATATCCCCCTCGTGTATCTGTTTCTGTCTCCAATTTCCTTGTAGAATAAAAATTCCTTTAGGATTTGCAACCACACTAGTGACTCCACATGAACTACTTATCTCTGACACATCCCTTCATGAGGGCATAATTCAACCATTAAATTGCTAAGGAGACACCGGGCGTCCCCCAGGAACACCACACCAAGGCTTTCTGTTATCTATAGCACAACAGTGTTAGCCACAAGACACTAGCATGTGTTTTAGTATTAAATTAACCCATGATTTCACATAGGAAATGTTTCTCACTCGTGTCTGAGGTGAGTCTTGTAGCCATCTGTCTAATTGAGGGGGGGACAACGTTCCTCCTTATGAACTAGGGATTTGTGTAGGCCTCCTCTGAGTCTTGACTCTCTTATAGTTTCCTCCTTGTTTGCATGTGGGAGAGAAACCCTGGAGAATTTACTTCTCTGTTTTTTTTATTGGATATTTTCTTTATTTACATTTCAAATGTTATCCCCTTTCCTGGTCCACCCCTCCCAGAAACCCCCTATCCCATCTGTTCTCCTGCCTGCTTCTATGAGGCTGTTCCTCCACCCACCCAACTCCCACCTCCCTGCCCTTGATTCCCCTATACTGGAACATCTATCAAGCCTCATAGGACCTCTCCTTCCATTGATGCCCTCCCTACAAGGCCATCCACTGCTACATATGCAGCTGGAGTCATGAGTACTCCTTGGTTAATGATTTAGGTGATCTCTGGGAGGTCTGGTTGGTTGATAGTGTTCTTCCTATGAGGTTGCAAACCCCTTCAACTCCTTCAGTCCTTTCTCTAACCCCTCCATTGGGGACCCCACACTCAGTCCAATGATTGGCATGAGAATCTATCCCTGTATTTGCAAGGCTCTGACAAGGCCTCTCAGGAGACAGCTATATCAGGCTCTTTTCAGCAAACATTTCTTGGCATCCACAATAGTGCAGAGATTTGGTGATTGTGTATGGGATGAATTTCTAGGTAGGACCATCTCTGGATGACCTATCCTTCAGTCTCTCCTCTACATTTTATTTCCATATTTACTCCTGTAAGTATTCCCCCTTCTCAGAAGAACCAAAGAACCCACATTTTGGTCTTCTTTCTTCTTGAGCTTCATGTGCTCTGTGAATTGTATCTTGGTTATTCTGAGCTTTTGGACTAATTATCCACTTATCAGTGAGTGCATAACATGTGTGTTCTTTTGTGATTAGGTTACCTCACTTGGCATTATATATTCTAGTTCCATCCATTTGCCCTAGAATTTCATGAATTCATCATTTTAAATAGATGAGTAGTATTCCATTGTGTAAATATACCACATTTTCTGTATCCATTCATATATTGAGGCACATCTGGGTTCTTTTCAGCTTCTGGCTATTATAAATAAGGCTGCTATGAACATAGTGGAGCATGTGTCCATATTACATGTTGGAGCATCTTCTAGGTATATGCACAGGAATGATATAGCTGGGTCCTCAGGTACTTCAATATCCAATTTTCTGAGGAGCTACCATACTGATTTCCAGAGTGGTTGTACCATCTTGCAATCCCACCAGCAATGGAGGAGTGTTCCTCTTTCTCCACAGCCTCGACAGCACCTGCTGCCACCTGAGTTTTTTGAGTTTTTTGTTGTTGTTGTTGTTGTTGTTGTTGTTTTGGGGTTTTTTTTGTTTTTTTTTTTTGCCATTTTAACTGGTGTGAGGTGAAATCTCAGGGTTGTTTTGATTTGCATTTCCCTGATATTTAAGGATGTTGAACATTTCTTTAGGTGCTTCTCAGTTATTCGATATTCCTCAGTTGAAAATTCTTTGTTTAACTCTGTACCCCATTTTAATAGGGTTATTTGGTTCTCTGGAGTCTAACTTCTTGAATTCTTTGTATATATTGAATATTAACCTTCTACTGGATGTAGGATTGGCAAAGATCTTTTCCCAATCTGGTGGTTGCTGTTTTGTCCTATTGACAGTGTCCTTTGTCTTATAGAACCTTTGCAATTTTACAAGGTCCCATCTGTCAATTCTTGATTTTAGAACATAAGCTATTGATGTTCTGTTCAGATTTTCCCCTGTGCCCATGTGTTCAAGGCTCTTCCCCACTTTTTCCTCTATAAGTTTCAGTGTATCTAGTTTTATGTGGCGGTCTTGATCCACTTGGACTTGAGCTATGTACAGGGAGATAAGAATGGGTCAATTTGCATTTTTCTACATGCTGACTACCAGTTGAACCAGCACCATTTGTTAAAAATGCTGTCTTTTTTCCACTGAATGATTTTAGATCCTTTGTCTAAGATCAAGTGACCATAGGTGTGTGGGATCATTTCTGGGTCTTCAATTCTATTCCATTGATCTTCCTGCCTCTCTCTGTACCAATACCATCCAGTGTTTATCACTATTTCTCTGTAATACAGCTTGATATCAGGGAGGGTGATTCTGCCAGAAGTTCTTTTATTGTTGAGAATAGTTTTCGCTATCCTGTTTTTTTTTTTTTTTGTTATTCCAAATGCTTTTGCAAATTGATCTTTCTAACACTATGAAGAATTGATTTGGAATTTTGATGAGGATTGCATTGAATCTGTAGATTACTTTTGACAAGATGGCCATTTTTACTATATTAATCCTGCCGATCCTTGAGCATGGGAGATCTTTCCATCTTCTGATATCTTTGATTTCTTTTGTCAGAGACTTGAAGTTCTTGTCATACAGATCTTTCACTTGCTTGGTTAGAGTCATACCAAGGTATGTAATATTATTTGTGACTATTGTGAAGAGTGTCATTTGCTTGATTTTTTTTCTCAGCTTGTTTATCCTTTGAGTAGAAGAAGGCCACTGATTTGTTTGAGTTAATTTTATATCCAGCCACTTTGCTGAAGTTGGTTATCAGCTTTAGAAGTTCTCTGGTGGAATTTTTGGGGTCAGTTATGAATATGATCATATCATTAGCAAATAGTTGTATTTTGACTTCTTCCTTTCCAATTTGTATCCCTTTGACCTCCTTTTGTTGTCTAATTGCTCTAGCTAGAATTTCAAGTACTATATTGAAAAGATACAGAGAGAGTAGGCAGCCTTGTCTAGTCCCTGATTTTAGTGTGATTGCTTCAAGTTTCTCTCCATTTAATTTGATGTTGGCTACTGATTTGCTGTATATTGCTTTTATTGTGTTTAGGCATGGGTCTTGATTTCCCGACCTTTCCAAGACTTTTAACTTGAAGGGATGCTAAATTTTGTCAAATGCTTTTTCAGCATCTAAATTTACTTCTCTTAAGTTCTGTAAATGAACAATGACAAACATCCCTTTACAGCTCATAAGGCAGAATCAGTCACATGACCTCAACTGTGGAGAAAGCTAGGAAGCACACAGAATCCTGTGGGTGTTTGGGAGCCATGAAATACTTCCGGTCTCTCTTTCTCTTGACAAATTATTGTAAAGGCAAAACACAAAACCATGAGTTTACACCTCTTAGCTTGGGATTAAGACTTTCTGATGGGAAGGCTAACGCCTCCATTTCCTAGTTATGTATATCTAGTGAGTCCAACTTGATCGTCCCTCAGTCTCCATCCTATAGAATGGAGGTGATGATTCTTTCTACCTCTGGAGCTTGTTCCAGAAGCTATCTTTGGTCCTGGTGTTTGGTGTAAATACGTTTAGGGCATAATAGCAGTAAAAACTGTAATTCTCTTTTGATCATTTGAGAAAGCAGGTGGGGGCATGAAATAAGTAGAGGAATTGTCCTGACTTGACCATCTTGGTCCTGAGTATCTAGGTGCTTAAATAAATTCCTGGTATAGAAGAAAGGGTCCTGGTGCACAAAAGATAATGGATGGTTGAAAAGACTCCATCCATGCATCACTGCTAATCATCTCATTTCTCAGAAGGACTGGGGTCAGCTTGTTTCTATAGAGACCTGAGTTTATTGATACTGAACAGCTTTATTCACCATTTGCAAAGTAAGAATATTTTCCCATAGTAGCAACACATACCCACAAAAGTAGGCAGAGCAGAGTCGGCATTTACTCCTTAACATCACCCTCAGTGGGTTCACAAAAAAATTACAAAGAAAGAAAAAATTCAGGACTTTTTGAAATTCTTTTCGTTTACAGTTAAAAAAAATTTCAGAGAGATCATATAGGTATTAAAAGCACTGGCTGCTCTAGAAAGTATGCAGGTTCAATTCCTAACACCTACATGTTGGCCCACAACCATCTGAACTCCAGTACCAAGGAACTCAACTCCCTTTTAACTTCCTTGAGTACCAGACATACATAGGATGCACAGACATGCATGCAAACACTCACACACATCAAATAAGAATAAATAAACCTTTGTTTAATTGAGGGAAAATTCATATAGCATCAATTAACTATTTTAAAGTATATAATACAGCTGTGCTGAATACAGCCAAATTATATGTATCCACCATTTCAATCTTCTCTGAAAACATTCCAAAGTCTAAAAGGGGCTCCATATCCATCACCAAGTCATTATTCTGCCTCCTCGCAGTCCTCTTTCACAAAGCTCCCCCATGCCCTTCTCTTCTCCTCTGAAAGGGTCTGAACCCCTGTGAGTATCCCTCTGCACTGGCACATTAGGTCTCTGCCAGGGCAGGCCCATCCTCTCCCACTGAGGCCAGACAAGGCAATCTGTTGGGGAACAGATACCACAGTCAGGCTATATAGCTCTAGGGAGAGCCTCCACTCCAGTTGTGGGGTCTATGTAGGGACTGAACTCTACACCTGCTTCCTTATATGCTAGAGGCCTAGTTCAAGCCTGTGTGCTCTTTGGTTGATGGCTCAGTCTCTAAGAGCTCCCACAGTTTCAGGTAGTTGACTCTGGGGCAATTCCTGTGTCCTTCAGGGCCTTCAATCCTTCCCCCAATTCTTCCATAAAAGTCCCTAACCTCCATCCAACTTTTGGCTGGGTGGAGTGTGTGTTTCAGTCAGCTGCTGGGTAGAGATTTTCAAAGGACTTAGGCTCTTGGCTTCAAGCATAACAGAGTATCATTAATAATGTCAGGGATTGGTGCTTGCCCATGGGATGGGTTTCAAGTCAGGATGGTCATTGGTTGGCCATTCCTTGAGTCTTTGCTCCATCTTTGTTCCTACATGTCTATTAAACAGGACAATTTGGGGTTGAAAATTTTATGGGTGGGTCAGTTTCCTTATCCCTCTACCGGGAGTCCTGACTGGCTACAGGAGGTGGCCTCTACAGGTTCCATATCCCCTCCGCGAGGCATCTTGGCTAAGGTCATCCACATTGACTCCTGGGTACCTGATCCATCTCAGGTCTCTGGAACTTCCTAAAGATTGCCCCTGAGACCCCACTATCACCACCAGCAGCTGCACATTTCCATTCATTCTTCTGGCCCTCTGGGTCTCCTGTCTCTCTACACACCCAAATCCGTGCCTCCCCATCCCTGCCCCCTCTTCACCCACTTCCCACCCTCCCTCTGCCTCCTATGACTATTTTGTTCCCCCATGTAAGGACAGTTCAAGCATCCTTGCTTGTGCCTTCCTTCCTGTGTAACTTATTTGAGTCTCAGGGGTAAATCATGGGTATTCTGTGCTTTATGGCTGCTATGCACTTACCAGTGAATACATGCTACGCATGTTCTTTTAGGTCTGGGTTACCTAATTCAGGATGATATTTTCTAGTTCCATCAATTTGCCTGCAAAATTCATGATTTCTTATTTTTAATAGCTGAATAGTATTCCATTGCATAAGTGAACCACATTTTCTGTATTCATTCCTCTGCTAAAAGACATCTGGGTTGTCACCAATTTCAGGCTATTATGAATAAAGCAGCTATGAACATAGTGGATCACGTGTCCTTGTGGTATGGTGGAGCATCTTTGGGTAAATGCCCAGGAGCAGCATAGCTAGGCCTTCAGGTAGAACTGCTTCCAATTTTCTGAGAAACTGCCAGAGAAGATGCACAAGTTTGCAATCCTACCAGTAATGAAGGAGTGTTCCCCATTCTCCACATCCTTACCAGCATATGGTGTCACTTGAGTTTTTGATCTTAGCCCTACTGATTGGTATAAAGTAAAATCTCAGGGTTGTTTTGATTGCATCCTATGACTAAGGATATTGAGCATTTCTTAAAGTGCTTCTTGGCAATTTGAAATTCCTTTGTTGAGAATTCTATGCTTAGCTCTGTACCCCATTTTTAATTGGGTTATTTGGTTCTTTGGAGTCTAACTTCTTGAGTTCTTTATACATTTTGATTATTAATCCTCTGTCAGATATAGGGTTAGTGAAGGTCTTTTCTCCATCTGTAAGCTGATATTTTGTAATATTGAGAGTGTCCTTTGCCTTACAGAAGCTTTTCAATTTCATGAGATCCCATTTATCAATTGTTGATCTTAGAGTCCAAGTCATTGGTGTTCTGTCCAGGAAGTTGTTTCCTGCACCAATGAGTTAAAGGATATTTCCCATTTTCTCTTCTATAGATTTAATGTTTTATAAGCAGGAATCATGCCATACATAATCTAATCTTCTGTGTCTGGATTCTTTTTTTGTATTTTAATTTGTGTGTATGTGTGTGTGTGTCCTCAAATCAGAAGCCATCAGATTCATGGCTCTGGAGATATAGGTGGTTGTGAGCTACCCAACATGTAGTCTGGGACTATAATTCAGGGCCTCTGCCAAAACATCAAATACAAGTAACCACCGAATCATCTTCCTAGTCCCATTGCGTCTGGATTCTGTCACTTGACATGTTTCTAAATTCATATTGTAGCGAGGATCATTCCTTTTGATAGTTGAATAATACTCCAGTATAAGGGCGTACTGTCTTTTACTTTAAGCTATTCATCAGCAGAGAGACAACATTGTTTTCATTTCTTGTCTACTGCGAGTAGTGCTTCCATGAATATTCATGAACAGCATTTTGTTTGAACATCTGCTTTCAGTTCTTCGGGATGGAAGCAGAATCAGGGTCATATGATAATTATGAATTTTGCTCTTTTGGGGGTGCTGCCCAGTTATTTTCCACAGTAGCTACATCATTTTTTATTCCCACTGGCAATGTACAGATATTCTAATTTCTCTACATCCTTGCTAATACTAGTTAATTTCCTTTATTTAATAACTATCCTAGTGGATGTGAGTTGGAAGCTCATCAGGGTTTTAATTTCCTGGCTCCCCAGTGGTTAGTAACACTGAGAGCTTTTCCATGTTCTTGCTTCTTGTTGGACATCAAGGTATGTTCTTTGAAGGAATATCTATTCAAATTGTCTCTGTATTTATTTAGATTTTTGTCGGTCATAGAACTGTAAGAGATTATTACTGAGGCATGCTTGATACTACATCAACAATTTGCAAATATCTCTTCTATTCTGTAATTTGTATTTCAGTTTCTTGGTAATGTTCTATAATTCACACAAAATTAATAACATAATATTAATATGCATATAACAGAGCATCCTATTTCAATCAGTGTACAGATAAAAGCACAGTGATTATAAATCATTTCTTTTTCATTGTTTCATGGCAGAAGACTTCAAATTCCTCTTTTGAAGTTCTTGAAAAGGTCTGGAAAGACAAACATGGTATGTACTCACTTATAAGTGGATATTAGCTGTTAAGTAAATAATCAAAGTACAATCCACAGACATTGATAGGTTAGGTAGAGAGGGTGACTTGGGGGTTGGGCACACGGATCTCCATGGGAAGGGGAAGTAAAATCACTTTTGCAGATGGACTAGGGGTGGGAGGGGATGGTAGTTGGTGTTAGGGGATGAAGGTAGAATGTGCAGGGAGATATAGAATTGGGACACTGGGAGTATAGTGTGGAAACCTCATGCAGTGGAAACTTCCTGGAATCTATGAAGGTGGCCTTAGTGAGGATGTGGAATCTGTACTGGCCATCTTTTGTAGCCAAGAAAGGCTTCCAGTGATAGTCCAGGTTGCATTTGATCACTTTGTTTGCCCAGGGTGTCCTGTGAAGAACCACAAATAACCCAGGCTGACTGGTGCTAAGATAGAGGATTGCTCTCTGAAAACTGTCAGTGGGGCCTCCTTGTCAAGGACAGTATCCACATATATCATTGAATGAAGGGAGCTGGTACATAACTGGAGCCTTCAACCTTGCATTCTAAACTCTTTGGTGTAGGAAGATATCTTGCAGGTTACCAAAAGAGTAATCTGGAGACTAACCAAGACACAAAACTATCGACCTACCATCTTTCCTGCCTGCAAAATATGCTGAGGCAATGGTGGCATAGAACTTGAGGGAGTGGACAGTCAATGTCTGATTTAACTTGAGGCCCATGCCCCAATAGGAAGCCCACATCCTGCCCTGCTTGAATGGCCAGGATCCAGAGACTGGATAGCCAAACACATAGGGTAGAATCAAACTGACTGAAAGAAATTCAATGATTCCTGCTGATATTGTGCTATGCTCACAGATTGGTGCCTTGATCCAATTGTCATCAGAGAAGCTTCTTCAGGCATCTCGGGAACGGGTGCAGAACCCTCAGCCACATAGTATGCAGAGAGATTGTTTAGATTGGGGGTCTCCATTGGGTCCTCCACTGAAGAGGAAGAGGAAAGATTGTAGGCATTAGAGGGAAATGAGGACACCAGGGTAACATGGCCCTCTGAATCAACTCAGCAGACCTCACAGGGACTCACCGAGTCTGAAGCAGCAAGCTCTGGGCCTACAGGCCTCTGCACCGGGTTACCTGCACATGCATTGTGGCTTTTAATTTGGTGGTTTTGTGGAACTCCTAACAGTAGGAGCAAGTATTTCTCTGACTCTTTTGTCTGCTCTTAGGACTCTTTTCCTCCTGTTAGGTTGTCTTGTCCAGTCTTGCTATGAGAGATTTTGCCTTGTCTTATTGTACCTTGTTTCATTCTGTTTGATTGTTGACCTTGGAGACCTCATCCTTTCTGAAGAAAAAAATAGAGGGGGAGTGGATCTGGGAGCCAGGGAGGGTGGAGGCATCTGGGAGGAGTAGAGGGAGGGGGACATTGTAGGCGGGATTTATTGTATAAAAAAAAGAATCTATTTTTAGTTTAAAAAAGTTAAAATAGTTTATCTGTTTTTAAAAATTATAGTCACCCCTCTGTGCTACTGAAACCTAGTCCCTTTTATCTGACTGTATTTTTTACCTTTATGAACTAACCTCTTCTCTCAGCTCTTCCATTCTCTACTAATCAATACACACAAATTGATTTACTGATTTTTGTTTATTTGTTTGGTTCATCCTATGAGGTAGAGCATGCTAGATTTGTCTTGCTGTGTGTGTCTCATGGCATGTAACATAACATACCACTTTCATGGTATCACATGTGGCAGAATTACCTTCTCTATTGGAACTGAATACTGTGCACACTGCATTTTATTTATTCACCCTTACATTGGGAAGGGCACCCAGGTAGATTGTAAGAATGGGACTTGGTAGGGCTGGAGAGATAGCTCAGTGGTTAAGAACACTGACTGCTCTTCTGAAGGTCCTGAGTTCAAATCCCAGCAACCACATGGTGGCTCACAACCATCCCTAATGAGATCTGATGGCCCTCTTCGGGTGTGTCTGAAGACACAACAGTGTACTTAGATATAATAAATAAATACATCTTTGAAAAAAAAGAATGGGACTCGGGCATCTATTTGATATGATGATGTCACCTCTTTCTAATGTACAGATGAAGTAAAAGAGCTAGGCCACAGACAGATCAGGCTGAGTGGTGGGATGCATCTTACAGCCTGCCTACAAGTCTACCCCAAGATGGTGTCTTGCTGCAACAGCCAGAGCACTGGGAGTTGGAAGACCAAAGCTGTGGTACAGATGGCAGGCAGCTTCCTAAGGGGGTTCCAAACCTGTGATAGCTGTGGAATTCTTTTCGTAGTGAAGGTCATTGGCATACATGGTGATGACATTGGTTCACCCTGTAATGGAGGTCCTCCTAGTTGTGGAGGGGAGGCCCCTGTGACTAGGGAAGCAGGGTTGCACTGGCTGATGCACTGATGTCTGTGTGCCTTAAATGTCTCCCATCTCTGCCTTGCTGGGTTCCGGTGCTCTCCCCTGTGCCTGACAAGGTTACTCTATATTTGTTGTTGTGATTCTTCCTTACTGAAAGCCAGCCTTGAGCACCTGGAAACAACTCTTTGGTAGTCTCTCCACAAAGGGTTCTATTTTGATGAAGTCTAATGGCCTGCTTTTTCCTGCTGCAGTTTTGGTTATCACATCATTAAACAGTCATTTGAAAGACATTTGTGTGGACCCAAGCATGATGGCCCGTTCCTAACAGTCCCAACACTCCAGAAGATTAATGTGAGAGTGTCATCATTTTTAAGGCCAGTCTGGGTTACATAGAGACGCCCTTTTGAGAAAGAAAGAAAGAAAGAAAGAAAGAAAGAAAGAAAGAAAGAAAGAAAGAAAGAAAGAAAGAAAGAAAGAAAGAAAGAAAGACAGAAAGAAAGACAGAAAGAAAGAAAGAAAGAAAGAAAGTTTTGTTTCTTAAAGTTTGACTATTTTAGTGATGAACTAATTAAAAAGAAAAATGAAATTCTTAATATACTGACACTATAAGGAAGCCATGATCTTCTCTACTCGGCCTTGATTAATTTATTTGCTAAAGTATGGGGATGAATTGCTGGCTAAGTGGTTAACTACATTTTTTGTTCTTGTAGAGGACCTACATGGTGGCTCACAACTATTTGTAACTCCAGTTCCAGAGAGCCCAACACTATCTTCTGAGCTCTGAGGACACCAGGCATGTATACATGATACACACATGCAGGCAAACATTCATACATATAAAATAATAAATAAGCCTTTAAAAACTTCAAAAGGAATTTATTCAAATATTTTGTGATTTTGCAGCATATTTATCTCATTAGTATATATTTATAACCATGAGCAATACAATCAGAAAATATGCCATTAAAGTATTACATAAAGTGTTATAACTCAGAGAGGGATGAAAAATGTGAGGGATGGTCACATTTAATCTGGAAATATATAAATAGAAGTGACGGTGTTAAGAATTAGGTATATACTTCTGGGGTGTCTCAGACTGGCTCCTCTCTGCCTCTGTCAGCTAAAGCATTTACCAGGTGGGAGGGATAATGAACCAAACCTCAGCACAGGGCAAAGTTTGGAGCCTTGTTATCATGCAGGTGTCCACAGAGAAAGATAAAAGAATCACTTTGCAGCTCAAAGCCTCAGAACCCACATCTCAGATGATAACGTAATCTGTTAGTGAATGTCGTTCCAAATCCAGGACGGTTTAGAATTAATTATAAAGATGATGAAGTATTAAGACTTTTGTGTCAAGTTCAAGAATAGGTTTTTAATCATTGGGACAATCTGTGTATATTCAGTGCTTAAAGTGTTTGTAATGATGTGGAATTGGCACATTAGAGTCTGACAGATTAACCTTAGAATTCCAATTTAAAATATGTAATTGACTAGTGATTTCAAGTCAAAGGTACAAGATTTTTGACTGAGCTTGTAAACAGAATTAGAACATCTCAGAGAACTAGATTGACTATATTTATAGGCTCAATAATTTATTAGAATGAGAAGGCTTATTTAAATTCTCAAGGCAGCTGTGCTCATTAGAGACATGAACTTGCCTGGCCAAGTCCTTGAAGGGCTTAAAAGAAAACTGAATTTATGACATTTACAGTTTCAGCACCAAATGCCCACATTTGTAAATGAGACTCTTTGTTTAAAGAAAAATTTAGTTCATTGGGTTGATCAACCACTTAACCAATCACGTCCTAGACATTTACAGATCTGAATTACTAAAATCATGAATTTGGAGAGATTGCTTGGGGAGGTTAAAACACCTGCTGCCAAGCAGGAGGACCAGAGTTGGAATCACCTGCATCACACATGTACCAGGTGGGTAGGACGCTTTCATATCTTTGCAGTGTTCAGAGGGTTCAGACAGGATACGCCTACAGTATGCTAAGGGAACGAGCCAGCCCCACCATGTCGCCAGCTGGGTGTACAGCCGAGAGATTCTGCCTCAGGAAGTCAAGTGGAGGGTTATTGAAGAATACTCCCAACACCAGGCTCAGCCCTCCATGCTTTTGTGTGCAAATATCCACATGATCCCACATGTATGCAATCAGGCACTCACATATGTGCACACATCTGCACATGAGCAAAGAAAATGTGAATCTCTTTAACAACAGCAATACTTGAACTTCAAGATATGGAAAAGACTATGTAGTCTTTGACTTTAAAAATCTAATATTAATTTAACTTTACAGGTAGCTCTTATCATATAAACTCCTCTTATCATATAAACATTTCATATGGAATGAAGGCCATTTTCAACATGTAGAATCTCTAAAAATCAGACTAATGGATATTATGAAATAGCATCCCATTAATCTATACTAAGGGAACGAGCCAGCCCCACCATGTCACCAGCTGGGTGTACAGCCGAGAGATCCCACCTCAGGAAGTCAAGTGGAGGGTTATTGAAGAATACTCCCAACACCAGGCTCAGCCCTCCATGCTTTTGTGTGCAAATATCCACATGATCCCACATGTATGCAATCAGGCACTCACATATGTGCACACATCTGCACATGAGCAAAGAAAATGTGAATCTTTTTAACAACAGCAATACTTGAACTTCAAGATATGGAAAAGACTATGTAGTCTTTGACTTTAAAAATCTAATATTAATTTAAGTTTACAGGTAGCTCTTATCATATAAACTCCTGAGGTATGACATTTCATATGGAATGAAGGCCATTTTCAACATGTAGAATCTCTAAAAATCAGACTAATGGATATTATGAAATAGCATCCCATTAATCTATTTTTTTGATTTGATTACATTATTTAGATAGAACTTTCTGCCCAACTAATTACAGGTATGAAAACAGTTCCAGCCCTTGTTTTTATTTGTTGGTGAAATCATAGGACTTATGTGCTTTTCATTCATGAAAAGAGAAAAAGGAGAATGCCACAGAAAGAGAAATGGCCAGAATCCATGGAAAGATAACATGTTCAAATAACCCTCACCGTGATCTAATCATATTCTATACACACTGGAGTTGTGTGAGGTCCTACCATGTCACCAAGCCTGTTCAAGTTTCCCCATCCACGAGTAGTCTTTGTAAAAGAGAAATAAAACGACTGAGGAATGATCAACAGAAAGACAGAACATGTGGAGGCAATTCCACATAAGTTACATAAAGACTTGATGTGGTTTTCTAATAAGTACAAAAGGCAGTCTCCCTCCAAGCAATTAAAAAGAGAAAGAGAATAGCTTTGGAAGAAGGAACTCTTCCCTGAGTTCTGCCAGTGAAATGCATGAACGCATTTGCTGCAGCCGACAGATATCTCCAAAACGCTGGTGACCGGGCTAAATCTCAGAGGACAGACAAGGTCGTGGCATTCAGGATGCTGAGCTCAACACCCTTTCAAACTGCTTGCATATGACTTTGTGGCTTTAAAATAGAAAATGTTGGAAGGTTTTAAAGACCTCAAGAGTGAACAAATGACTTATTTCTCTCGTGGAAAATAAAGCTATCAGATGGCTTAAAAGCTCGAGTTTAGTCAGGTAGCTCGGGTTCAAATCTTAGCTCAGCTGCCAAGAAAAGCAATGATTACAGACAAGTCACCTGCCCCTCTTGCAGAAAGTTCAGGTGTTTAGTGGCGCTCTTAGAGAAGCCAGGAAGTACCTTTGAGGGTTGTGAAACATTAAGAGCTCTGTCATGATCAACGCAGAGGAGCCACCTGGTAACTAACAGCAATTAATTACATTTGCTAAGTGAGAAATTTCCGGAAAGAACATGAACCCTCCCTTAGCATAGCTGCTTTTTTTTTTTTTCTGTCTTCAGTCACTGGCTGAATACACACCCCTGTTTTACATTAAGGTCATGTTTTCATACCGCTTAAGGCAAGTTGTCTCTTTAAGAATCAAGAATGATACAGTGCCATCTGTTAAAAATCTGAGGGAAGGACACGAAGGCTGGAGGCTTTTATTAAAATGTCTCTACATATGAAATAACATTCTTCTCATTGAATGGTCATAAATTGAGAAGTATGAAGGGAGTCGGCTTCCCAGCTGTGAGCATCTCAACTGTGGCAAACACATATTTGACTTTTAAAAATTCCACTCTCAGATGAAGCAACTGGGAATTTGTTCAAGATATAGAAGAATTTTGGGAGATTTGACATGAATTTGTTGTTCTGATGGATTTTTTTCAGCACTTTGCTAGTATTTAAATTATTTCTCACCAATTGGGCACATTCAAACAGGTCAAAGCATTAAGACAATAACCATGGCCACACCTTGTATACTATTGAACATATTTAGGACCCTTAGGTCTTCAGGGATTAAGGTCCTGTAGCACTTTGGAGGCCATCTTGAGACACTAAGCCTTTTGGGAAAATGCCGCATAGTTTGCATCTACCTATTTAAGTTCCCAGGAAGGCATTTTCTTTGGAAGCAAAATATTCATCTAAATAAATGTTTGTTGCAAAGACACTTGACATTTTCCAGAGCAGTGGTGATATTTCCCAAAACTGTGTGTTCCCTGTGGATTAGCCAGACTTCTCGAGCTCACGTGGAGCTAAGATTCAGGGAGTTTAATTAATGAAAGAATATTTTAAATTAGGAATTAGTGTCTCCTTTTTTAATCAGAGCAAGGAGATAGGATTATCATAAATAAAGTAACTGTATACTAATATGGACCAGCTGTTCCTTACCACAACAGGGAAGAAAGAAAATAAAATCTGGAAGGGAAGCCCTCACATAGAGGACATTTCTAGATGGTGAGAAGGATAGCAGGAGGGTATGCAACCTCTGAGCCTTGGGACAACCCAGTCCTACCTCAGATGATGAGGTCATCTTGGGCTGGAAAGCATCACAGAGACCCCAATTAATCTAAATATTCTGGCTTTGACAGGTATCCCTTTGGGGTTTCTATGACAGAAAACTGAAATTTACAGGTGAGGAATGCACTCTGAAATTAAGCACTAAAATATGTCTGCCTAAATTAACCTGACCCAGAAAGATGGACTTCGATTTTAAAATATTCAGTCCTGAAAGTAATTTCATTGTCTTTTTCATTTTAAAAATGGAAACACCTTTTAAATATCATAATCAGTGTGACCACACCCCCAATGGATCTCATAGCATAACTTCCTATAACTGTACCCCTTGTGGGACTCACAGCATGACCTGAGAAGAAAGAGGACATCATCATGCCCAGAAATAGGATGGTTGGTTTTGTTTTATTTACACTGTTGGGAAAAACAATTCTTAAGGCAAATGCTTATGACTCAAACTTTGTAGTACTTAAGGGGATTTACTTCAATCTCCAAAATAACAGATTTAAAACAAATCTTATTAAATGCTCTATTTCTCTCTTCTTGTCAATTTTTTTTAAAAAACTTGGCCCTTTCCCTTTTTATAAAATTTGGTACTTCTTTACATTGCAGGAAAACATGTACAGCCCTCACCTGAAGCTACCGGTAGTTCTGAAAGCAGCTAGAAAGCAAAGCCTCAGAGTCGCCAACATGTTTAAGCTGGATTATGAAGATAGGATTCAGAGGAGAAAAGAGAAAATTTAAATACTATGAACAGGCCCCCCTTCTGAAATTGTTTAAATCGTGTTGGCATCACCTGCGAGAATCAGTTGCTCTATGAGTGAGTGCCAGAATTAAGTTTTAAAACTCAATGTATACTGCAAAATTCAATGGGCTTCATTCCTTTCAGGTCTGGTAACAAAGGCTAGTCAGGTCTTATTTGCAAAATGCACCAAGACATCGAAAGTCCTTGGAAGCTCTGAGACTTGGGTTGCCAACAGAAAGCCTCTGCAGTGTCTCCCAAAGGGGCTACGGTCCAGGCACTAGGAAAGAATGAAAGATTGAGGGACATGGTGATAGGATGCTGATGGTCTAATAGGGAACAGAAACTGTTTTAGGAAGAAAGATGGTGGCCCAACACCTGACACCTGAAGGCTTCTAGGGGTCAAATAGCTTTGACTACCTCTTAGTTGGATGATACTAAAACTACCTTAAAAAAATGCTTATAACAAATCATAAGGCCAGGCACTGAGCAGAAGGTTCCGGATACAACACTTGCCATGTAAGCCGAGGACTGGAGTCTTGATCCCCAGAATCAAATGCTGAGTAGACGTGAAAGCTCACCTGTAATTCCAGCCCTGACAAGTCTATAAAAGGGTTCCCTCAGGCAAGCCTGAGCTTTACTAGCTGTATTGGGTAAGCACTGGGTTCATTTGAAAGATTCTACTTCAATGACTGAGGTGGAGAGTGATCAAGGAAAACCCCACATAAACCTAGGGAGTCTGTGGGCAAACACACATCCATGCATCCAAACATGCATCCGTGCATCCAAACACAGGCATGCATCCAAACACATGCATGCATCCAAGCACACATGCATTCAAAATACACAAATACACACACACACACACACACACACACACACACACCAGCTAAGTCCAGGGAAAAGTCATATGGTTAGACAAAAAGTATTTGGGACTATGCTGTTAGGAAGGAGGGATAGATACATCAAGGCATTTGCTGGGAGTGGCAGGAAGAATATGTAAGTCCTGTGGGGATCTTCTGCATAGAAAGACTTAACGAAAGGGGCAGGATGTTCCTTATCCTGCTGGGAAGGGCTTGGGGGCATCTGTGCCCACTGGTAGGTGTTGACTTAGCATTATTCTTCACCATTATTGTCCTCCTGTTTGGTTGCGAACGAGTATCTCAAAAGAGCATAGATTTAATTAGCGTCCTTGACAATGTGAGGTTTGCAAGGATGCCACTCTGCTGCTTGCTCTCTTCTCGGTGCGGGTGTCCTCTGACATGGCGTCTAGTATTGCCATCTGCTCCTGACAGAGTGTATCTTCTCCCTCATGCAGCACCTGATCAGCATCCTGGCCGCATGGCTCAAGTTCAGTGAGATCCTCAGATGCCTGAAGGTCCAGAAGACACACTCACGACATCTTCTGATGCCAAGTGTGACATTTTGTCACTCACCCAAACCAGCACCTAACATGCAGCACTCCCGCTGTGGAGGCATCCATTTCATTCAGCTACTATTAGAATTGGAAAGGGCGTTGTGGACTTCCCATCCCCTGGTCCATGTGGGAGGAGATAGGTGTCCCAAGACGGTATTGTCTATGAGTGAACAACTCTGATCTTTACACACTCAAGAAGGTGCGATCATCACTAGTCCTACTTTCTACTCAGTAGTATCCTCAGGGACTTTAGTAGGCAATATTTAGAAGAGGAAAGTTACTTTCCTCATTTGAGGGATCTCACTGAAAATCTAGACATAGAGATTTTCAGAATCCATTTGTAGCCAGCACATTTTAGAATAAGGATGTCAACTGAGACAGCCAAAACTACCTCTTCTTCTTGGCTGGCAAGATACCCAATGCACAAAGGTCCTTCCACCAAGCACAATAATCTGACTTTGATGCTAGCATCCACATAGTGAAAGGAGAGAGTTAATTGCTACATTTACACTGATGACCCAGGAATACTCATGTGAGAAGCCAACATTATGTTGATCAGAGTTGTCCTCTAATTACCATGGCATGCATCCACACCCATGCATGCATGCACCCCAGACACACTATGTATACTTCTCATCAAAGGAGAATCTTTCTCAAGACTTTTTTTGGCCATTAGCTGACACAAAATATGGTAGCAATATTATTTTATACCTATTCTTTAGCAATGGAGATGGAATTTAGAAAGGTCAAACAGCTTGTTCAAGATCACAGAACTAATGAGAGATGAAGACAAAATTCTAATCCAGTTCTTTCTCAAACACAGCTTTGAAATGTGGCTTCCTGTTTCACATGGTGTAGCTAGTAGACCAAATCCCCAACTACCTTAGGTTAATCTATTGCCTGATTAAATCAATATCCTCATGTTGGCATGTCTGAGTATTTCTATGTATATGCCTAAGTGTGTTAATTGAGTGTGCACCTGTGTAGTGCAGGTGCATCTCTGTGAGTGTGTGTGGTATGTGTGTGGGAATGTTCATGGGGGGCAGAGAGAGAGAGAGAGAGAGAGAGAGAGAGAGAGAGAGAGAGAGAAGAGATAAACATTAAACATGTTTTCTTCAATCTTCACATATTTTTGGGACAAAATCTTTCACTAAACTTGTACCTCATAGATTTTATGTTGCTAATAAATGAAAATCATAATGTTGACTTCTCACATGAGTATTCCTGGGTCATCAGTGTAAATGTATTGATAAACTGTATGCATAAATGATCAATCATCTATATGCTGCTTCTTCACACTCTAATTCTCTGATTGATTTGGTAGAATGCAGAATCCATCCTCTTATTCTATGAGGAGGGCCCACAGTCAGTTGGTGTAAAAATCTACCATCCAAATACATACAACCTGAGACTCATTGGCCAACCTCTAACTAATAGGTCGGCCTATCACAGGCCTATTAGATAATAGAGAAAATAATTAGTAAGCTAAATCTAGCATATCTGGATTTTCAGGCAAACATTCTACAAGGGGGAGTAACCAATCTGACCTATCTTGACCCTGAAGAAATTGTAACCCATTTACTCATAGAAGCACATCCGAGATAAGGCAGCACCCTACATAGGTAAATCTGAGTTTTCTGCCCAGGACTATCCCTGGTTGATGGTGCACCAATGCAATCATCTTTTCATAAGATAGATAACTTTCAATTTTGTCCTGACTGTAATCCAATTCAATGTCAAATGTCAATTTCTGTGTCCACAAAACATCCTGTGTTCCTCAATAAACATTTCAGATTTATCCCGGGAATGCAGGGTTGGTTCAATATACGGAAATCCATCAATGCAATCCACTACATAAACAAACTCAAAGAACAAAACCACATGGTCATTTCATTGGATGCTGAAAAAGCATTTGACAAAATTCAGCATCCCTTCATGCTTAAAGTCTTGGAGAGAACAGGAATTCAAGGCCCATACCTAAACATAGTAAAAGCAATATACAGCAAACCGGTAGCCAGCATCAAACTAAATGGAGAGAAACTTGAAGCAATCCCACTGAAATCAGGGACCAGACAAGGCTGCCCCCTTTCTCCTTATCTTTTCAATATTGTACTTGAGGTACTAGCTCGGGCAATTCGACAACATAAGGAGGTCAAAGGGATACAAATTGGAAAGGAAGAAGTCAAACTATCATTATTTGCAGACGACATGATCGTCTACCTAAGTGACCCAAAGAACTCCACTAGAGAGCTCCTACAGCTGATAAACAACTTCAGCAAAGTGGCAGGTTACAAAATCAACTCAAGCAAATCAGTGGCCTTCCTATACTCAAAGGATAAGCAGGCTGAGAAAGAAATTAGGGAAATGACCCCCTTCACAATAGCCTCAAACAGTATAAAGTATCTTGGGGTGACTCTTACCAAACATGTGAAAGATCTGTATGA
Organism: Apodemus sylvaticus; assembly: GCF_947179515.1. NCBI lineage: Eukaryota > Metazoa > Chordata > Mammalia > Rodentia > Muridae > Apodemus > Apodemus sylvaticus. The sequence goes on from NC_067475.1 coordinate 13,777,790, forward strand.
CAAGAACTTCAAGACTCTGAAGAAGGAAATGGAAGAAGACCTCAAAAAATGGGAAAACCTCCCATGCTCATGGATCGGTAGAATCAATATAGTTAAAATGGCCATTTTGCCTAAAGCACTATACAGATTCAATGCAATACCCATCAAAATCCCAACTCAATTCTTCACAGAGTTAGAAAGAGCAATTATCAAATTCATCTGGAACAACAAAAAACCCAGGATAGCTAAAACTATTCTCAGCAACAAAAGAAAATCTGGGGGAATCAGTATCCCTGACCTCAAGCAATACTACAGAGCAATAGTGTTAAAAACTGCATGGTATTGGTACAGTGACAGACAGGAGGATCAATGGAACAGGATTGAAGATCCAGAAATGAACCCACACACCTATGGCCACTTGATCCTCGACAAAGAGGCTGAAAACATCCAATGGAAAAAAGACAGCCTTTTCAACAAATGGTGCTGGTTCAACTGGAGGTCAGCATGCAGAAGAATGCGAATTGATCCATCCTTGTCTCCTTGTACTAAGCTCAAATCCAAATGGATCAAGGACCTCCACATAAAGCCAGACACTCTGAAGCTAATAGAAAAGAAACTGGGGAAGGCCCTTGAGGACATCGGTACAGGGAGAAAGTTTCTGAACAGAACACCAATAGCGTATGCTCTAAGAGCAAGAATTGACAAATGGGACCTCATAAAATTACAAAGTTTCTGTAAGGCAAAGGACACCATCAAGAGGACAAATCGGCAACCAACAAATTGGGAAAAGATCTTCACCAATCCTACATCAGATAGAGGGCTAATATCCAATATATATAAAGAACTCAAGAAGTTAGACTCCAGAAAACCAATCAACCCTATTAAAAAATGGGGTACAGAGTTAAACAAAGAATTCTCACCTGAAGAACTTTGGATGGCGGAGAAGCATCTTAAAAAATGCTCAACTTCATTAGTCATTAGGGAAATGCAAATCAAAACAACCCTAAGATTTCATCTTACACCAGTCAGAATGGCTAAGATTAAAAATTCAGGAGACAGCAGGTGTTGGAGAGGGTGTGGAGAAAGAGGAACACTCCTCCACTGCTGGTGGGGATGCAAATTGGTACAACCACTCTGGAAATCAGTCTGGCGGTTCCTCCGAAAACTGGGCACCTCACTTCCAGAAGATCCTGCTATACCACTCCTGGGCATATACCCAGAAGACTCCCCACCATGTAATAAGGATACATGTTCTACTATGTTCATAGCAGCCCTATTTATAATTGCCAGATGCTGGAAAGAACCCAGGTATCCCTCAACAGAAGAGTGGATGCAAAAAATGTGGTATATCTACACAATGGAGTACTATTCAGCCATTAGAAACAACGAATTCATGAAATTCTTAGGCAAATGGATGGAGCTAGAGATTATCATACTAAGTGAGGTAACCCAGACTCAAAAGGTGAATCATGGTATGCACTCACTAATAAGTGGATATTAACCTAGAAAACTGGAATACCCAAAACATAATCCACACATCAAATGAGGTACAAGAAGAAAGGAGGAGTGGCCCCTGGTTCTGGAAAGACTCAGTGAAACAGTATTCAGCAAAACCAGAACGGGGAAGTGGGAAGGGGTGGATGGGAGGACAGGGGAAGAGAAGGGGGCTTACGGGACTTTCGGGGAGTGGGGGGGCTAGAAAAAGGGGAAATCATTTGAAATGTAAATAAATTATAGCGAATAAAAAAAATTAAAAAAAAAAAAAGAAAAAAATCACACTGCTATAATCAATGGAAAAATTGAAATATAATATTACTTTCTTTGTGGACACAAAACCCTTGTGAACTGAAGACATCATGCCTCAGATTGAGTGAAGGTTATAGAAGAGTTATCCTGCCCTTCATATTCTTGTGATGTAGCTGAGGAAAGGACTGGAAAGCTCTGAGTTATAATGACTGTCTTCAAACTCTCAACAGGAAGTCAATTAACTAGTCCAACAAATATTTGGACAATTGTTTCTGACAAGACTGTGAAATCCTTTTCCAAAATAAAATAAATACATCAAAAAAAAAAAGAATTATATTCTGGTCAAAAGTGCCAAATTTTTCCAATTCTATGTCTTAATGTCTGTTCTAAAATGACCTGGAAATTTAGGAATAGGTGGTCAACAAAAAACAGAGTCAAGAATGTCATGAGAGTACTTAAGGAAAAAATGAAATTACTTTATGAATCAGAGGAATGAACACAGTTATTTCTCTTTTGTATCACTTTATATATTTACTTATATAGTTTGTGTAAAGTATTTTAACACTGCAACATTTATTCATTATATCAGTTGTGACTTCCTTTTCTCTATCTTTGTGTGTGTGAGAGAGAGAGGGGGGAGAGACAGAGAGACAGAAAGACAAAGACACAGAGAGAGACAGAGAAAGACAGACAGAGAGAGAGAGAGAGACAGAGACAGAGACAGAGAGGCAGGGAGAATCACAGTGCAGTCCAAATAGCTTTCAACTTCATGATTCTCCTGCTTCAGGCTCCAAGTACTACCAAGAGGATGAACATTTTTCTTAAAGAGTGGAATCTGAGACCTGTATGGATTACCGGTAACCTGACTGAGCATTTTAGAAAATTTAAATCAAATTGATCATTTCAAACCAAAGAAGGAACTCATGGGGGCATTCATGAGTGTTGGGAGGCATTATGCTCGTAGTAATTTTGATTTACTGCAGAAAACACCACAAACACAAGGTTCTGTTGCAAACCCCTTAAATCCATATGTATGTTTTCAGATTCTCTGATCATCAGGAAATAGTTTTTGATATCCCAGCTCTGTATGGATCTTTTCTTCAGAAAGATACTTTACCTGTCCAACAGATTTTCAGGATTTTTGTAAATCAGTAAATTAAACTTTTGAATTTTATGCATAAGTCTTAAATCACGTGGGTTCCTCTGGATGAAATCATTACAAATTGACTTTGGCTACTGCAATCAAAGGAGAATTCATGAGACGCATACATTATTGAAAACCCAGAGTATAATCTTAGAAACAGTTAAGAATCAAGACAGTGTCAGAGGCCAGAAACCAAGGTGGTGCCATGGTCCTGGGTTGGGGTGATCATTACAGAAAACATATATTCAGATGCCTGATTTCTATCTGTCTTTCCTGCTTCCATGTGATATGCTATGAATCTGAATCCTGGAAGCACTGGCCATGTTCACTCAGATAACTCTTCTGGCTCGTAGCAGAAGGAGGGATGGCAGGCACAGTGTCAGGGCCTATCCATTTATTACAGGTGGAGAGCAGGCACTGGGATTCACTGTTCTAAGATCACATGCAATAAAGCAGAAATACTATCCCCCTTCCAAAAGAAAAATGTGGTCCGAGAAAGAAGGAAGAGATATTTGATAACCCAAATCAACACAGCAATGACAGATTTCAACAATTATTTTTCATGTGACCCAGAAGGCCAAAGTCTGCTTGTATTTGAGACAAAAACCAATTTAAGTTCTTAGGGTTGCCAGGGTAAAGGCTGGAGTCTGAACTACGGTGAACTCACAGGGGTAAATATCACTTTATGAGTTTTGGGAGAAGAAACTTGATAGGTCATACAGTCCAAGTCCTCCGCAGCCTTCTCATCGATTACCAGTACTCTATTACATATCATGCCTGGAAGAGGTTGGGTGACCTGGTCCTTTCCAAGTTCAGTTTCCTCAGAGTATCACCTAAGAAGGAAACCACGGGGGCAACCTGTGGACTCACAGCTGTGGGAGGAATTCAGTTCACCTCTGTAGATCACTCTGATTCAGAGCATTCCATGTTAAGACTGCTCAAAATTAGAAAATGTCTTGTTTATGGACCCCAAGCCTACTACACTGTAGATTAATAGTCATTGACAATTATCTAATTCTTGAGCTTACAATGAATAATGACTATTATTCTTTTTTCTCAACAGTGCACAGCCTCTCTTCGATCCTATAATATATCTTCTACCTTCAAGCTATCTCCAAGTTATTCCCAGATTTTTCAAATTTTCCTCTTAATTTTCCATATCCTATGTGGAAGGTACACATGTTTGCATGTGCACATGAGTGCACATGGAGACTACAGGACAACCTTAGATGTCCTCGGGAACAGCCCACCTTATTTCTTGACTGACACTTTCCATGGGTCTTGGAGTCTGCTGACTCAGCTAGCTGTCCAATGAGCCTTTGAGGCCTTCCTGCCTCCATACCCCCCCCCCCCCGGGGCTGGACATGCCACCACATGCAGCCTTTACCTGGGCTCTGGGCATCAAACGCTCATGCTCATATTTGTACAGGAAACACTTTGCCAGCCAAGTCAAGCTCTCTCTGCAGCCTGCTTACCAAGACTGAGAGCCTCTTCACCCTAGGTTGCCCTGTTCTTCCAAGACTATCTTCTGAAGTATTCTACATAATCTCCAGTCTGTTTGTATTCTTCTGTTCCAAATTTACAAACTAAGATCACACAAGCTTGTGAGTGACCATGTCTCATAAAACACATAGACTGAGGTCACTTGATTTAAAATCTGAAGCAGATACAAAGCTCTGCCTCCTGTCCATGCCTTTCCCCTAACTTCATGTCTCCCTCTTTGGTTTACTTTTACTGCTTTAGGCCCAGATGAACATCCTCAAAGTTAATGCTGGTGTAGCGCAGGTTACGCCCTGCTAATCCTTTCAGTTCATCAATATCTGCCCCTATACCAGAGCTCTGTAGGCCTTTTCCACTAAGTGACCTCAGAAGAAGGTTTTTGCCTCAGGAACTGTACGTGATTCTGGGTATATAGACATAAGCTTATAAATCAAATAGTCGCTGTTCATAAATCATGGAGAAATTTATTTTAAAACAATTCTTTGTTATTCATGTAATTGTACCACTTATTAAAGATGAAAGCAGATTTATACATTAATGTCATAGCTGTGCTTGTGTGCTTTATGGGAGGAATTAAACCCTGAATGAATATTTGATATCATAGGGCATGGGCCGTCGTCAACATGTTTTAGAGCTGACATTTTTATTTTATAATAATCAATGTTGAGAACACCAATTATCATAAACACATGTCACTAACTAAATGGCAGAAGTGTATTTGTGGCCATTTCAGAAATGGTTAGAAAGTATCTGCCCTAATTCCAAGCCAAAAATTCACTTGATATTTCTTTTTTGCAAAAATCAGGCTCTCAATTTAAACAGCGGTCTTTTAACTGAAACATTCTAATACAAAACAGTGCAAAGATACTTACATGCTGAAGATTTATGAGAGGAAAACATTTAAAGTCTTTGCTTTCTAAATTTAAGCCACTCAATGGGAACAGCAAAAGCACTGCAGGTCATAACACACAATGGCCTAAGGTGAAGGGCTCAGTCAGCACTTACTGTGTTAGACAGTAAGCTGGTGTGACTGCTCAGAGCAAAGCAGGCATGTTGTATGTTCAGAACCAAGGGTGCAGTATGATTGTGTGACTGGACATGGGTGGGTGAGAGCTGGCAGAAACACCTCAAATTCGTTGTGGTTTTGACTTTTAAATTGATTTTTCTTGACCATTGCACATTCAGAAAATGTTTACTGTTAGCAAGTATTTTGAGACCATCACATTCTGTACCATGACCCTGGTGTTTAGGAAGCCCTGATATCCATACTGCCAAATTTGTCCTCTAGATTAAGGTGACTACAGAGTTTCTTCACAATTGGCTCTTTGAAGGTGAGATGGGATATATCCTGGAGGGTTCTTAAAGAAGCATTTGCTGCACATCACACTCTGATATATCTCATGGAAGCCGATGAGATGTGGGAGCCCAGCCTTCTAGTTTCTCCTTGATGTTTCCACGCATCAAATATTTGACAGCCTCCCAGCCTCACCTTATTAACATGTCTAAAAATCACACCTTACGTATTTTCAAGCAAACTATTAACAGAATGTTACACAGAATGTGTTTGAAGATAGAAATATTATAAGCTTGCTCCCAGATTAATATTGATTAATTTTTCAGAAATATATTCCCTCAACTTGTTATGACATTACCCAATTTTACTTCAAAGAAACCTCATGTCTCAATTCAAGCTTACTGCGATGCAGCTGAAAAAAAAAGTCAAAATAAAACAATACATTTCTAACATCTTCCCCAAAAATGACTCTGACACTAAAAGCATTATTTTGATGTATTTTTGTTTTAGTATTATATTATTAAGTTTATGTTGATTTTGGCTAGCATCGGTTCAATGGCTGTCCTGTTCTGCTTAAACTGACATCAGTTCCTCACATTTCTCTCCCTGAGGACTCGCTGACATCAGAGGGCCTTAGCATCCTAGAGTCCTGAGAATCCTTTACACTGTTTAGCAGCCAGAATACATTCAGAAAATGTTGAATTACTTTTCTACATTTGTGTATTGTAATATTGTGTGTGTGTGAATGTGTATGTTTCTGTGTGTGCACAATATGTGGTGCATGTACACTGGGAAATGAAAGCCAGAAATCAATATTGCGTGTCTTCAATAGTTGTTCTCCAGCCTTGTCTTTGTAGAAGAGGTCTCCTATTACACTTAGAGCTCAGCAACTGACTATACTGACTGGCCAAAGAGCTCTTGGACTCTGCCCATCCCCAATGCCCAATTACATAGGAAGCCAGACTCTCTTTTAGTGTTTGGGATCCCACACTAAAAGCCCTAGGTCCTTATGCTCACACAGGTACCACCCTCCAGGCTCATTTCCCAAGGTTTGAAATATCTAAATGAGTTTTGTCTCTTTCTCATATTCTTCTGCCATTTGTCAAGGTTTTGATCTCATATGTGGTCTTCTAATACCCAAGCATGGCCTAGAACAACTTTCAATAGCTTCTGAAGCAATCACAGCTAAGCTGCATTGTTCCCCAGAGGGATTTTATCCGCACTGTCAACCTCTTATGATTCCTTAATAAATCTAGACTAGCAAAAGGAACCCTACTCTTCAGTACCATATTGTAATTCTGAGAATATTTACTAGACTATGATTTCATACAGGCTTGACCACTCTTAAATTTATTTTTTAAGTGGAGCTTAGATTGATCCTTATCCCAAGCTATCATGAATTTAACTTTTTATTGCCAACCAGAAAACACACAGTGGTTCTGATGCTTCTATGATTAATTTTGTGTACCTCTTTGGCCTACAAATTAGACTGTGTGGTAGGACTCTGAAGGAGGTAGCAGAATCAGAGACCGTGGGAAATGCTGCTTCTCAGAGGTTTTTATATTGCTCAGTTTAACTTCCACCACCTTCTCAAGGATGGCACACAGTGGGCTGAGCCCTACCATGTAGGTCGTAAATCAAGAAAATGTTCCACAGGCTATCTTATAGCAACATTTTCTGAACCGAGGTTTCCTCTTCTCAGATTGTGTCACAAGCACAGCTCTCCATACTAGTGGTCATGGGTACCATCTAGATCAGTGGTTCTCGACCTGTGGGTCTCAACCCCTTTAAGGATTGAATAACCCTTTCACAGGGATTGCCTAAGATCATCTGCATATCAGACACGTATATTGTACATTCATAACAGTAGCAAAATTACAGTAATGAAGTAGCCACAAAAATAACTTTATGGTTGAGGGTCACTGCAACATGAGAGACTGTATTAAAGAGTCACACCACCAGGAAAGTTGAGAACCACTGATTTAGGATGAGCAGGTCTTAAACTCTATTCTCACAATGTAGTTTCACTTCTCTTTGCTGTAGATGGAAGATTAAAGCTTGGTTTTCTTGTCATGCAACATTGAAACATATGGAACTAAAGTCTGGTTTATTTCCTTTCTATTCATATTATACTACTATTCCTAACTATGAAAACAAAAATAAATAAATGAATGAATAAATAAATAAATAAACCCATATCTGATGTTTTTTAGGTGATGTTATTAACATGTAACATGCATCTTATCTCCTTTGTACATGGCCATTCTGTACATTCCTTCCAAAAGCATTTACCTGACAATCATTGGGTTTTATTCCAACTGCATGTGTCATAGCCATGACTAAGATAAGGGTCAGCTTTCCACAGTTTACATTTGAGTCTTAGAAAAAGAAAATAAAAATAAGCAGGTCTCAAGTAACAAAGTGTGCTATTGTTAAAAAAAAAAAAAAAAAGTAAGGTCGTGAAAAACTGTCAGAGAATAAGGTATCGGCAGAAGGCCTTGGAACAGCACACACCAGCAGGGGGAGGAGAGGCTGTGGGTACAAGGTTGCCTGATGGAAGAATGCAATGAGCCCGAACCATGAAAAGACTAACCATGAAGGGAGTGTGTGCTCGGCTCTTTACTGGTGTGAATAAAAGTGACAGTGTGGTGTGACCAAGTGACAGTGGCAGGTGAAACACCACAGCTAAGAAACAGAAGAGAAAAAAGGAAAAAGGATAAGAAAAGTAAACACTTGTAAAAGGTTGAAAATAAACAGCAAGATGGTAGATGTAAGGCAACCATTTCAGTCACTATGTAAAATAAACATCGCCACAATTAATTATAATCAGAGACTCATGTAGGACCACGATATGGCGCCTGCTGAGCACAGGCTAGTCCTTGGTTCAATATTGCGTGCTGCAGAAAGAATGAGGAAGAGAGAGCAAGGAAGGGGAAAGAGGAGAAAATCAGAGATGATAATCTCATTAAGAAAGTAGGATAAGATGTCTATAAAAAACAGACTTCGAATATAAAGATTCAGACTTTAAATGCAAAGATTTAGAACACTAAATAAATGACATCAAAAGGCACACTCATCACTAACCGTAAGTAACTTGCTGTGACTGTGTTGGCACTTAACTAATCCAAGAACAGGGATGATAATACTGAAAAGGGTGGATGCTTTGTTATATCAAATGATAAACTTATCCGATACATATAGTAATCTTTCTATTATCTCATAATAAACATATCATAAAAATACCATTTAACCATATTGAGATAAATACTTAAGTGTGGCTGCTAAAACTAAGGAAAGAAGTGAAATTTCAGAGCAAGGTACATGGAGGTAGGGGTAGTAAGGGTGCTAAAATAGTGTCTTACTTAATGTTTCTATTCCTGCACAAAGTATTATGACCAAGAAGCAAGTTGGGGAGGGAAGGGTTTATCCAGCTTACACTTCCACCAGATTGTTCTTCATCACCAAAAGATATGTAGGCACACACATGTGCAAAGTAAATAAATAAGTACAACGTGTTACATGAAAATGGATGCAAATCTTTATCAAAGTGCTAAAATCATTCAGTAGAGGAAGAAAATTCCTTTCAACACTTGATGCTGTAGCAATGGAACACCCTTCTTGAAAAATAAAGGATCTCTGATACCTGCCTCACTCAATGTAGAAAACCTAATTTAAGGTGGATTACAGAATTAAATGCAAGAGTCATATCTACAAAACCTGGAGACAAAAATATAGCTGAACACTTTCATCGCTTGGTGACATGCAAAGACGTTTTACATGAAACACTCGCAAAAGTCATGGTTCTAAAATGCACAGGGACAAAATCACTGCCCATATTAAAGTTTCTTTAACAATACATGTCATTAAAAAAAAATAACAGGAAAAAAAAACTCCTGGAGATACAATTCTAACAAAGGATTTGCATGCGGAATACATTTTGTATAATTACTATACCCATAAAAAACCCTCATTTTTAACTTTTAAATTTTGAATGTCTGGAGCTGGAGAGGGCTCAGCAATTAAGAGCACTTTTTTCTTTTTTTAATTAATTATTTTATTTATTTACATACCAAATGTCGTCTTCCCTCCAGGTCCCCCTCCAAGAGCTCTTGACCCCATCCCTCCTCTTCATCTCTGAGAGGGTGCTCACCCATCCCAGACACTCCCCTTCCCTGGGACATCAAGTCTCTATAGGACTAGGTGCATCCTCTCCCACTGAAGTCAGATAAGGCAGCCCTCTGCTTCGTATGTGCTGGGGACCTCAGCCCAACCCCTGTAAGCTCTCTTACACAATACTTCACAGACATGCAAAGAGCAATTCTCAGCTTCATATGGAAAAACAAAAATCCCAGGATGAAAAGAACTTCTGGGGGAATCACCATCCTTACCTCAAGCTGTACTACAGAGCAATGGTGATGAAATCTGTTTGGTATTGGTAAAGAGACAGGTCAATCAATGGAATGGACTTGAAGACCCAGAAATAAACCCACATACCTATGGACACTTGATCTTTGACAAAGAAATCAAAACCATACATTGGGGGGGAAATGCATGTTCAACAAATGGTGTTGGTCTAACTGGACACCTACATGTAGAAGAATGCAGATTGACCCATATTTATCACCTCATACAAAGCTCAAGTCCAAGTTGATCAAGGACTCAACATAAAACCAGATACACTGAATCTAATAGAAGAGAAAGTAGGAAAGAGCCTTGAACACTCTGGCACAGAGAAAAATTTCTGGAACAGAGAACACCAATGGCTCAGGCTCTAAGATCAAGAGTTGACAAATGAGAGCTCATGAAACTGGAAAGCTTCTGTAAGGAAAGAGATACAGTTAATAGGACAAAATGGCAATCTACAGATTGGCAAAAGATCTGCACTAACCTTACATCCGATGGAGGGCTAATATCCAAACTGTACAAAGAACTCAAGAACTTAGACTCTAAAAACCCAAATAACCCAATTTAAAAAAAATGGGGTACAGAGCTAAATAGAGAATTCTCAACAAAAAAATCTTGAATGGTTAACAAACACTTAAAGAATCATGGAAATGCACCTTTTATTCTTGCAGAGGATCCAGGTTCAGTTTCAGCACCCACACGATGGATCACAGCTATCTGTAACTTTATTATAGTTCTGATTGATCTGATGCTTTCTTCTAGACTACTTAGGCACCAAGCATGCACATGTTTTACACACACACACACACACACACACACACAGAGAGAGAGAGAGAGAGAACATTCGTACACATAAAAGTAAAGTAAATAAATCTGGGCAGTGGTAGAGCATGCTTTTAATCCCAGCACTTAGGAGGCAGAGGCAGGCAGATTTCTGAGTTCGAAGTCAGCCTAGTCTACAGAGTGAGTTCCAGGACAGCCAGGGCTACACAGAGAAACCCTGTCTTGAAAAACCAATATCAACCAATCAATCACTAAATAAATCTTGTGAAAATTGTGCTCATGCATGCCTGTGTGTGCTGCATGTTTGTGGGTACATGGCAGCACACACCCATATCTAACCATGTGGGGGCCAAAGGATGTCTTTCCTCACATTGCTTCTCCTCCTTATTGCTTGAGTCGGAGTCTTTACTGTGCCTGGAATGTGCTGTTGAAACTTGACTGGGTGTCCGAGAAGCACCTGGGATCTGAGTGTCTTTGTCCCTCAGCTAGAGAGGAAAGTAGGGTGTCCATGCTTCTACAGCAAGCACTGGACGCGCTGACTAACACGATCCCCAATTCTTAGGCTGTCGACAGCCTGAGTGAACAATTTTTACAAGGAACAAAAGTGGCTGGTAAGTACCTGAATACTTCTCATTAGTAGGTGCAAAGTCCACCCCACATCCAGTACTATTTTGCATGTTCTAGAACTGCCAAGACTTAAAATGTGGATGCCACCATATATGGGGGAGACTATGGAAGAACCGGAATCCATACATGGCTGGCGGAGGCCCAGGCATGGTGTGACGTCTGGACACTGACAGTTTCTTGTGACGTTAAATACACATCTACTCTACTACCTGGCAGCTTTGTTCCCAGAAAGCCACCCAAGAGAAATACAAATGCATGCCAATCAGACATGCATGGGGAAAGTTCCTAAGAAAACGTCTCCATCTTAGACAAAAACAAATAGAACTAACACCAGCCCAACGGCCAGTTACATAAATTTCAAAGCAGCCATGGAAAAAGTTAGGACTTAACACCGAAACAGCGATCCTCTGGAGTACAGGCCTGTCTGCAGTGGGACACCAGGAGACGCTAGAGTCTGTGAGAAGTCTAGAAAGGCTGCAAACTATTTCTCTGCATTGTGTACTGGATACTTAACATGAGTCAGTAAAATAATGGAGGGAAGAATACACAACAGTTCTTATTTACAAATGAACATCAACTTAACAAAGGTTCCCTGGGTATTTGTGGTTGAACACATGCATACACACACACAAACCACACACACACAACACACACATACACATACACACACTCACACACACTCACACACACACACACACATACACATACACCTCACTAAAGGAGAGCACACAATGAGAAAATGGAAAGTGAAGTCCATGATTGCCATGCTCTCCCCCCAAGGTTTATGTTGGACTCGGTCCCCCTTTCAGTGCTGTTGAGGGTTGGAATCCTTGCTAAGTCATTAAATCATGAGGGTCCTGCTCTCAGGACTGGATCTGTGCCTTCCAACATGAGCAGAGGGAGCCCTCTTACTCCTCCATGTTTGCCTCCTGCCCTCTGACAGCTTGGAAGCCAACAAACCTGCAGGCGCCTTGATGTGGGACTCCCAGACTATCGGGACAATGAGGGAGAATTTCTCCATTTTTACAAGTGACTCGGTCTTTGTATTGTGTTCTAGCAACACAAACAGAACTAAAACATGGAGCCGGGATGTGGTGATAACTCTTCTGGAAAGTTCTGCTGTTCAGAGACTCATAAAAACGTGAAGGTAACATAGAGCCAAAATCAGAATTCCTGTTAAGTTGTGATATATTGCGGCACTTTGCATCGTGGGGGTAACTCAGAAAGGGGGGATCTATGAAGATGCAGTGAAGGAGAGTCCACAAACGCCACAGTGATGTTTCCGAGAAGGTGGGAAGAGGAGGGTCCGGCATAAAGGCAGGAAATTCTCAGAAACGTCCTTGAAGAATCATCGGAGGTATTACATATCCCGGATTCAGAGAGACAGTGGGCTAAATACCGATTGCAGCACTGGAATATATTCAGTTTCAGGACAGTTATTGTCTGGGGCTCTTCCTCTGTCCTCTGTCTGGCTCTGTGGATTACGCATATTGGAGGACGTCTGAACAACCTGTACCTCCAAACATGCAGAGAAAGCATAAATGGTAATTAAGGATGTATGTTGAATTTGGACCCCGAGACTGCCACAAAAGCTTTGAGGATCTGATAACTTTAACAACTATGTTCAGAAAACAGGCACAGCAAGAAGCGGAACCTTGGTCCAGTCCAGGTTTAAGAGCAGAATTACGGTGAGAGTAGCACAGTTGTTAGCTGTCCATTCGTCGTTTGGAGCTGATTAAAAGCTCGGCTCTTACGTAAACACCACGAATGCCCTAAACTGCCTGTGATTTTCCTAAACCTTGCTAATGTAGAATTAATATCAGCAAAGCTCCAGTCTCATCACATACGAGACTGTCACACGCACACAGAGAGCCTGCGTTCAACATCGACAAATACCCACAGCTTGAGATTAATAGTCAGGAATTAGGAGGGCAGGAACCTTAGATAAAAGCGGCTCGTGAAGGCCAGAGTGGATTTTTTTTAATATTGGGGACAACAAGCAATAACTAATTTCTCCTACCGGAGTGCACTGTCCTTTAGTCTCTATTTTTGCTCCTAATTGTTCCTGCAGGTAGCAGGTTAACACCGACCACACTTAGAGAGGGAAGCAATTGAATATGGCATAGATACTGAAAGAAAGGGCTCGATAAAAGAGCAGCGTGTGCTCTAATCTGGCCTTTTACAACATCCACTATCAAAGAGCTTTGGGGGTTTAAGGGGATTAGATACCATAACCCATCTGTCAGGTCATTACGGGAGGAAGCACCCCTGCCGTTTTCAAGGGAAGATGCCCTACTGTACAGTACTGTCATTAAGCATTTCCAGAGTACGATAGGCGGCCGAAGCACTTTCAAAAGCATTTTTATTTGTTGTTCCTCACGAAACTCTGCCACCTCTAAGAATCATCTACAAATGGAGGGTCCAAACTGAGGTACCAGGAAGACGGTGGCAAATGTCTCATTTACCCAGAACACAGCAGGATCCGTTAAGGGGAACTCTGAGTCTTGAAAAGAAAAAAGAAAACAAGGTTTCCCTTTTCAAGACATACCGAGGGTGTGGGGTGCCGGGCTGTGCGTGGAGATGGGCGTACGCGCGTGCGTGTTAAGGCTGGGCCCAATTTCCTCGTGTTTTCCTGCAATCATACACATGGTTCCCTAACAAACACCCAAGGGTTATTTTCTTTTTTTTTTTTTTTTTTTTTTTTTTTTTGAATACAGTGACTCCTCTTTCATTTAGCAGGTTTTTTTTTTTTATTATTATTCGATATAATTTATTTACATTTCAAATGATTTCCCCTTTTCTAGCCCCCCCACTCCCCGAAAGTCCCGCAAGCCCCCAAGGGTTATTTTCTGCAGACACATTATGCACCTCAATAACAGCGGTGCCCCGTGATCGACGCCGTTCCATTTGAGAGGGGACGCAGAAGGCGGTCAAGCATGACAGAGTACAGCGATGGACTGATGTATTCGGCTGTCATGTACACAACGAGAGATCCCAAATCTAGTGCATAATGAGGCCAAAATGAAACACTACGTGCGCAGCCATCCATATTGCTCATAATTTTCTAGGAATTAATTCAGCTTTCCAGGAAGTCCTAAGCATACACCCTAAAGATCAGGGTCAAAAGTGCAGGCTCCCACTCTGTCCCGGCAAAGCTGTCTTCCACCGGCTCCGGGAAAGGAGCAGCAACCCTGCTCCATGACTGGGCGTGACGGTGGGGTCTAATCTAACTGTTTTTGTGTTTGTTTCTCTGACATCTTCCATGCTCAGAACAGAACTTTGAGGTTAATTTATATATTACTATTGAAGCAGCAACAGCTTTCATTTTTAAATAGAATCAAAGCTCAATAAAATAAAGAACAAATAACCTGTTCGTATTTAGGCCTTAAAGGCAGGAGTGATTTGTCTCTGTTGCAGACAACCATTCAAATATAATGATTAATTTGGGTGACTTACTTAAAAGGCTATGTTTTATATCATTTAAATTTGTTGTCTAACACCCTGTCAAAAAAACCAAAAAAACAAAAAAAAACAAAAAACAAAAAACAAAAAATCAAGTGGGCTAGAGAGATGGCTCAGCGGTTAAGAGCCCTGACTGCTCTTCCAGAAGTCCTGAGTTCAATTCCCAGCAGCCACACGGTGGCTCACAACTATCTGCAATGGGGTCTGATGCCCTTTGCTGGTGTGTCTGAAGAGAGCAATGGGGAATACATAAAATAAAAAACTTTAAAGAAAAAAAAAAGGAAAAATGGTGTTATAATATCCTCGTGTGTATGAGTGTGTGTGTGTGTGTGTGTGTGTGTACTTGATTGTACATGTGTGTGTGTGTGTATGCACTTGTAGAACCTGAAAGTTACTTCTGATGCTTCCTTGATCAGACTCCACATTATATTCTGGGCAGGGTCTCTCAGTGAACCCAGAGACCACTGATGCGGCTTAGTTAGCCAATGAGCTTCAAGGACCTGACTGCCGTGTCCCGTGCTCCTCCACCCCGGGCTCCCCTGGTGGTTATAGGCTCACACATTCAGCTTTTATGTAGGTTCTTGGAATCCAAGCCCAGGTCCTAATGCTTAGACGACAGGCATTTTTCCAACTGAGGCATCAAACCCAGCCCCAAGTTTTCAGAATTTTCTTTAATCATAAGTTGATAAAAATAAATTTCAATACTTACTCATTATATGGTGATGACCTACTATGTACCAGGTACAGTCTCTTCCACAGTAAACTCACAGGCTGATGGAAAGGTCCTCATGTAGGTGTGTTACTCAGAAGCTTGAGGAATAGCCCAGTGGAGGGGAGGACCATTATCTCATTCATGAGCAGAAGGAGGAGGCACAGGAAGTATCCACAGCAGAATTTAGCTGAAATGGTTCTCCAAGGCTGCGCATGGGTAGGATGAACAGGAGCGTAGAGGGATGTCCGTGTGTAAAGGCAAAGATGCCTATAACTCGCAAAGGTGTTAGAGGGAGTCAAGGAGCTGTTGCTTGTAGCTCCTCATTGTCTCTGGTTGAGTCAGAAGAATGTGTCAACAGAGGACTCTCTTCTGAGAGGGATAAGACAGCACAGCCAGTGCAATGGCAGCGAGGCCACCAATACCACTTCAGTGGGTTCTGATGCAAGAGGATGACCGTCCCTGGATGTATATAGCTGTGACCATCCATAGGGGGTATATATAGCTGTGACCATCCATAGGGGATATATATAGCTGTGACCATCCATAGGGGGTGTATATAGCTGTGACCATCCATAGGGGATATATATATAGCTGTGACCATCCATAGGGGGTGAATATAGCTGTGACCATCCATAGGGGATGTATATAGCTGTGACCATCTAAAGGGGATGTATATAGCTGTGACCATCCATAGGGCATGTATATACCTGTGACCATCCATAGGGGATGTATATAGCTGTGACCATCCATAGGAGGTGTATAGCTGTGACTATGTATAGGGGATGTATATAGCTGTGACCATCCATAGGGGATATATATAGCTGTGACTATCCATAGAGGGTGAATATAGCTGTGACCATCCATAGGTGGCTGAATACCCAGCTACTTTGGGAACCGTTGGCTACCTTCTGAGACTTTCTTTCACTCAATTCATCCCTCCATTTTATACCAACTGCCATATCTGTACCTCAGCTTCTTCTTAACTTTTGTACGCAGTGGCCTCTTGCCGTCTCATCCCTGCTAGGACAATCTCTAAATGCATAGATGGGAGCCCTGTGATCTCCTCTGTTGGAGCCTTTGTTGACTCCTCATCGTCTAACAATGGACACAGTGGACAATGAGTTCTGATGAAGCCTGCCTTTCCTGCAGCACCCACCCCGAACTCCAGGACAGAAGCACACGAACACATGGTCTTAAAGTTTCCTAAGGCCTGTCAAGGGTCTGTGGGAGTGCTCTGTACTTCCTTTCTCTCCAAGAGAGAATAGTAATGATGTGTAGTACTTCATGTCTTAGATGCTATTCTATCTATCTATTTATCATTTTATCTCTATTTATCTATTTATCATTCTATCTCTATCATCTATCATTCTATCTCTATCATCTGTCTCTATCTCTCCTTCCTTCTCTCTCACCTTTCTCTTTCTCTCCTTCTGTCATTTCTCACCTCATTCTCATTGCTGTCCCCATTGCCTCTGTGCCTCAGCAAATGGTATTTCCTCTGCTTGTCTGGATCCCTGCTGGGTGATCCCCGCCCCCATCTTGCTCTCCACTTGTCTGTATTTCACCCTTAAATGGCCATTTCTGATGTTCCTATCTCACAGAATCCTTTGCCTCCTGCTAAGAAGTTAGCAACTCCAGTCCCCTAGACTTCAGTTGCACCTCGAACCTATCTCGGTCACTGTATGCATAAGCATACGGTGAATTATACAGTGCATGGGCTCTCAAGCCCATCTCTTTGTAAACCCCAAGGACTTACAGAACAAGAAGCATTTCTTTGTGCCTATGGCTTTGTCATCAGCATAGAGACGTCTAACATCTGTGGACGTGGCAGTGAGGGGTTCACATGAGAACTAATGGACAGCCCACACCAGGAACACCGTGAAGGCTGCTGCTGAGGTGGATCCTGATGGCATAACTATTAATGTGAAAGTGAGGCAAAGCACACATCTAAGGACAGGGCCACACATGGGTGACGGTGAGCACAGTGCCATGCATGGGTGATGGTGAGCACAGCGCCATGCACGGGTGATGGTGAGCACAGCGCCATGCACGGGTGATGGTGAGCACAGTGCCATGCACGGGTGATGGTGAGCACAGTGCCATGCACGGGTGATGGTGAGCACAGCGCCATGCACGGGTGATGGTGAGCACAGCGCCATGCACGGGTGATGGTGAGCACAGCGCCATGCACACAGCACATGATGGTGAGGACAGCCTTGACCAAAGAAATCAGAGAATGGCAGATGAGCAAGCTGAGAAGAGAAGGAAGGCTAACTCAGACCTTGACTCTGAATAGGACAAAGAGAAAGCGTGTTCTGGGCACCAGCGCTTCAGACACGTGGGCGGGCGCTCTCTTCCTCTCTGAAGCCCGAGAATCTGGGTGAATCTGCTCTGCCCGGGCCTCTCCTCCTTCAGGCCCAGGCTGCTGCGGCGCAGGGCGGGTAGCTATTAGTCACTGTGTGACTGCATAAGAATCAATAAGCTGTGTAACCAGCTTATTGAAAGGGCCGAGCATAAGGAATCCAAACAGGAAGCAGCTGTATTTCTTCCTCCCACTGCCTCTCAGTGTGTCAGAGTCCCCTACCCCACACTGTCATGACATTTCAAGTGGCAATCCATAGGCATCCAATCATGTTCAACAACAAAACAGAATTCACTCTTATCTCCATAGCTACAAAACACTTGCAGGTAGTGAAGGGCTCTGTTAAGTGTAAATGTCTGATTCCCAGGTCTCCTTCAAAGCCTGTCTCCCTCTCACCATGGACTCTGCCCCTTGGAAGGGAGGTGAGCTATCTTCTGTTCCTCTTCCCAACCCAGCCAGTTCTAATACTTTCAAAATCAGAACAAGGAGCAAAGGCTGAGAGTCAAGAACAAGAGACTCTCATTCGGTAACGTTGCCGATACTTCCCACCGAACACATCTGGTTGTCCTAACGTTAGCTTCTTTCAAAGGTGGTTTTGCTTTACCAATTTCATAATATGGACTTGCTCTGGGCAGCCCTTACATTCACACACAAACATAAACACACAAAAATACACGTGCACACACACACACATTCAGATTCATGCAAACACACACACATATATATACTCACACAAACACAATCAAACATTCACCCAGATACATAAACACTCATATACATACAATTCCACTCTCACACACGCACACACACATTCACATACACATTAAAAACACAATATATACTAGTACCCAAAGAGCACTCAATCTTGCATACACACTCATTCGTACACACACACACATAATCACATACACTTTCACATGCACACTTGCACATACATTCAAACTCACATATACAGTCATACAATCACACACACTCATAAACACATGCATTCATATACAGACACCCTCACACATTTACATACTCACATTTACAAATGCACTCACTTCTGCACACTCAGTATGCACTCACATACACATACACACACAATCATACAAAAATGTACTCATACATAGATGGAGATTCAAATAAACATAAATGCACGTGTTCACAGCAGAGCCTACATATACACATACAAATGCACACATGTACACACAAATGCACACATGAACACATAGACACACATCCCGCTCACCCTCTGCCTTGGCTTGTAGATCAGATGTAAATTCTCAACTACTGCTCCTGCACCATGCCTGCCTGCCTACTGCCATGTTCCTGAAAAAAAAAATGGTCATGGACTCACCCTCTAAAACTATAAGCAACCCCCTGTTAAGTGCTATGTTGTATAAATCGCCTGGGTCATGGTGTCTTGTCACAGCAATAGAATAGCAAAGGCAGTAAGTCAAGGTTAAGTTTCTACTCAACTCCCTGCACTTGCTTCCCTCTGCCTATCTAAACTCTGGCTTAATTTGAACTCAAGGTAAATGGGCTTTCAGAGTAACTGGACTTCAAACAAGTTTGTTGTTTTAAGAGAAGTGCAACAATGTTTCATTCTCTTCTAGGCATTCAGGCCAGATGGAATTCCAGCCGTGTTAAAAGAAACACAGAAAGGAAGACTATTTGGAAGCATTGGGATGAGGAACTCCAAAGACAAATCAACATGAGTACCTGTGTGTTGAATTTGGTGCTTTTCGGTTTTCAGAATAAATGAGTTATGCTCTCCATTATGATTCACTCCACAGTGGATGTAGCTGTACCGGATAGCCCAGGTGTGTAACAGGCTATCCCGCCCAGTGTGAGTATGTGCAGGCTCTGATGAGCAGTCTACCATGAAAGCACTAAGCACGTGGTTCTCTGGGCTTAGATCTCTGCTGATAAAGGGACATATGCCTGCACTTAACATTTGCCAGGCCACACAGAGTTCACAGTGCATTCCACATTCCCCAAGATAGTCACAGACACTTCATTCAGCCTCTGAGACATTTTCCAGAACCTATCAGCACTGACCTCAACGATTCAAAGCAGGGCTTTACTGTTCTAATGCCTTCTGAATCCATCAGGTAGAAAATCTTCAATATTCAATTAATTTCTCACAGAGCTTGGAAGAGTAAGTAGGAAACATTTCTGTTTCTATTCATGATCAGGTTTTCAAAGTATCTTATAAGATTTGAGAACAGACATTTGCTCAAAAGAAATTGATAGTCAATATTTTAGGTAACATTTACAAAGAAGAAACTTTGGTGAGCTAAAACATAACCAAGATTCAAATGTAAGAGATTCCTGAACCAGAGAAGTTTATGATCCCTTATTTGTTATACGTATGTGGATACATTTCACTTTCTCTAGTAAGTTTCTCTGGACACACGGTGTACACGTGTCAAATTCTTACATTCACACTCAGCCTTAATGAATTTGAGGAAAGGTCTGCTTTTCTCTGTAGCTTTATAGTGGTCCATTGGATTATCAGAATTCTGCTTGTTGTTGTAATTCTTTACCTTTGTCTACCTCAAATCTCATATTCCATTGCTTATGCTTTGTAAGTTTAGTAAAGCATATTTTGCTAGGGGTGTTCAAATTTTATCGTCTCTGGTTTTACATTTGTAAAAAATGGCAGCTGGTAGGATAGAGAGCCAGTGTCTTCAAGAGGGTAGCTTCTCACAGTTTTCAAATGTACCGTGGATAGCCAACAGGCATGTGCATCCATGTGACACTAACTAGTCTCAGAGTTTTATGGGGGAAAAAGAGGGTTTGAAATTGAGAGGAAGGCATGGAGAAGGAATGGTGATCTTACAATGTAAGATCAAAATACATTGTACACATGTACAAATTTCTTATAGAATAGGCTAAAATATTTAATTCTCTATATTTATTCATGTAGTGTATGGGGGACAATTTTACGTTTACATATCAGAACTTAACAGAAAAACAAGTTCTCAACCTCCGGAGACAATAAGTCTCAGGTAGAATAATACATACACTCAAATATGTAGACATATAAACACAAATGTAATATACACATATACCCTGAATTTTTGAACCCAAACAGTTTCTTATGAAATACAGTGGTAATAGTTTTAAAAGTTAGAAATGATGGGATGATTATGTTTTTAACTACTCTTTAACTTATTCTCTTAAAAATAGATTTATTCCATTTCATTTTGTGTGTATAGATGTTTGTCTGCATTTTATGTGTGCAGTGTTCATTTAGGCCAGAAGGGGGCGTAGGATCCAGTGAAGCTGCAGTAAGGGATGGGAACAGAGTGTGGGATCTCTCCAAGTGCAACAGGTTCTCTTCACCACTGAGTTGTCCCTCCAGCCCCTTAACTCATTTTCTGATACAAGAAATCTCATTATGTTTTCAGAATTTCAGAAATTATTTGCATCTGGTGTTTCAGAACCTGGTGGTGCCAGTCTCAACCAGAACTTCAAAATCAGGAAAATATTCTGATTTTCTGTTGTTTGCCTCATCTGTCAGCTGAAATGTGTGTGGAGAACGTCAGTATTTGGTTTTCTACAGCAATGGCCTGGTTTCATTTTGTTCACAGAATGTGTGCTGCACTGATGCAATGGGAAATAGTCTTTGAAATGATCAAATTATCTGTATAATTTGTGAATATCTAGAAAATAACATGTCAACAACCTGGCTCGATCACCATTTTTCTTTATTACTTGCCCTTTTGCAGTTAACTCCCCAGTATCAAATGGAATGGAGTCTTATAGATATCTTAGTCATACCATGTTTAATGAAGCCATAAATATTCTATATCAGACAGTTCACTTTATCCAATCTAATTACTAGGCCTTAGTCTTGCCTCAAAGAACCAAGTGATAAATACCATCCACTTGCATTTCCTCAACATCTGAGCCCACACCAGAGTTTTGAAAGTCCCAGGTAAGTATCTCCTTCCCCCTTCATCCTGATATGAGCCATCTTTCGAGACTTCACTAGCCTGCCTACACTCCCTGAAAGGCCATCTTGAATCACCCAGTGCCTCTATGATTCTATGGGATTTCTTCTCCTGGACTTTTAGATTTCACAGAAACACTTGACATCTGGTTTGTGCTCCATCAAATGCTTGATGGACTGGTGGGTGGTAGATTAGAGTAGGCAGGATAATCACTGAAGACATGAAATTTGTTATACGTATAAGTTCTGAGATAAGTATAGTAAATGTGGAATACAACTTAGGGTCCTAGTTTCCATTTTTATGTTTAGAAAGGTAAATGTAAGAGGATGTGTAGCTCCAGGCTGTTAGAATGCAGAGTAAATGCCTCTTGGGTACACTGGCAGTTTTTCTCTTACTCTGTGTGTGCATGTGTGTACATGTTCCTGTATGTGAGCACAGGAACACACATGTGCATGTAGACCTGTCTTGGCTTGTTGAGACAAGGCTTCTGTTGTCAGCTGCACTTACCAGGCAGGCTGTCTTAGGCCTCTAGGGATTCCCCACTCCTCCCCTTCCACTTACTCCTAGAAGTATTCCCCTTAAGCATTTCTGCCCTTGGCTTTTTAAATTATGTGTCTGGAGATTCGAACCAAGTTTATCAAGCTTGTGTAGCAAGGACTTTGCCCACCGAGCCACCTCACCAATCTGGATTAACATTCTTCATACATGCCTTTCAATTCTAGGCCACAGACTAAAGTTTGCACAAAACGTTTCAAGTTCTAGGAAGGCCTTTAAAAATACATCTTAAT
Organism: Apodemus sylvaticus; assembly: GCF_947179515.1. Classification (NCBI taxonomy): domain Eukaryota; kingdom Metazoa; phylum Chordata; class Mammalia; order Rodentia; family Muridae; genus Apodemus; species Apodemus sylvaticus. Next base: position 13,800,535 of record NC_067475.1, read on the forward strand.
TGATATAATTTAGTTACACGTATTTCAACTACATTCTGCCCTTTCTACATTTAAAATTACACAACAATGTGTTTCCTAAATGAAGAATTGTTACATATATTTTTAATCAGGAGGGTTTTTTTTTTCTTTGCCCTCCCTTCTGACCTCCTCCCATCCCAAACTGATGAATTTACAAATCCATAAAAACAAGTGCTCAATAAGTGTGGTAGGTCATTCGTTACTGACATTTTTAAGATCTGGCCTTACCCAGGTTTAACTGATACGCATTGTAGGTAACTCCTTCCTGCTGCTGTATAGTAACAATATGAGTTTAATATTTCTTCCCTACAACCTAAAGGCTTCTTAGAACATGGAACCTTTAAGTGGAAATGCTTTTCCTAACATTGACGTACAAAATCCAGCAAAATTGCTAATTAAAGTTAATCATAATTAATTGTTCAAAAGCTCAGAATCCATGCAGAGTCTCAGCGTTGTCATTTTATTCCACTGTCCGTTGTTTATTTTCCAAGTTGGCCTTACATTTAGCAACAATCACTATGGTCTGAAGAGAAAATGTCCCACGGGTTCATGTTTGCGCACTTGGGCCCCAGCAAGCAGTTCTATTTGGAAAGGAAAAAGAAACTTGCAGAAGGAAGGACATCATCTGCAGATGCAGGGTCAAAGATTTCAGTGCCTGGTGTCCCATTTGCTATGGTCCTTCTGCTTCCTGAGTCCTGCACGATGTGATTGGGCAGCTTCCTGTTCCGGATTCCTGGTCCCACATCCTGTTCCTTCCTGTCTGTTGCTGCATCTTCCAAGGGACATGATTACCGAACTGTAAGCCCAAATAAACCCTTTTCTCCCATAAGTGGTTTCAATTAGGGTATTTTACCCCAATAACAGAAAATAAATTAACACAGTACTGAAATCATCCTAAGATGTCCAGTTACATTGTTCTCCAAAAATGGGATATTATAGACCGTCATTGTTAAAACAAGATAAAAAGTTAAAAGCCATCACTCACAAGTTTAAAACTCTTCCTTTTTTTTACCCCCCCCCCAAAAAAAAACTTTATTATACCAGATGGAGAAAAAGTGTCCCGTTAAAAGTCATTTCTGACAGAAAAAACAGGGTCAATTTTTAGAAACTCATAAGTGCAAACCGGAAGTAAAAGCCTAATGAGCGACGTATTGTGCACAGAAAATATCTAAAGACAAAATTCGATGGCTACAGAGTGCCTCATCAACTGCCTCAGTGTACCCTAATCAATCACAGCGCCTCCTGCATCAAGTTCAGAGCAGGTAAAGATGGCTTCTTACAGGCCTGTCCATGGGGCTTCAAGTGCCTTCTGCAGGACCCGCCAGGGCAGGCTGTTCTGTAAAGTGTGCCTATGCTGCCCTCTCTTGGTGAAGGAGGAGCACTGTTCAACTTAACTGCTGGTGATCTGATTTTTTTTTTTCTTTTCCTTTCTTTTCTTTTATTTTCTAACTTTTTCAAAAAGGTTTTCTTGTTAAGAAATACAGTTTGTTTGGATACAGCATTCTCGGTGTCATTTGCACAAATTTAAAATGCCAATTACTAACCCTAGAGTAGCTAAGAGTGCTTGAAATAATTCTGGATTTCTAAGTTGATGTGACTTGAAGCCAAGGGGAAGACACACTTCATTGTTTTCACTTATAGACTCCAAGAAATCCCATTTTGCAATAAACAGAGTACCAAATAAAGTGAAGAGCAGGACAGGCCCTAACCCCATGGTTTGGAGAAACGCCCGCGCAGAAAGGTGAGGTTCCTAAGCGCTTCATCCACTTTCCCATTTGATAGTGGGGAAAACGGATCCGGTGCAGAGCAAGAAATGGTTACTGGATAAGCATACGTCGAAGCCCAAAACCTTTTGTGATAATCAGTTTTAATTTCAGAAGCAGTGCGGAGCTGGAGCCAGCTGGGACCAGCTTGCAAGAATTAACTGTGTACATTATCTTCCAAGTCCGTGTTCAATGCCGTAATTCTGACATGAACTCTGTCAGGGTAGGAGTCTAGTAAACACTATATAAATCGACAACACTTAAATAAGGATTTTGTCAGAAAAGGAGGGAGGGAGGGAGAAAGGAGGGAGGGAGGGAGGGGAGAGAGAGAGAGAGAGAGAGAGAGAGAGAGAGAGAGAGAGAGAACATGAATGTCACACACAGGGATGGTTATTAAGCATTTAGTAACCCGTCTATAAATACACAAAACGGACCGAAGAGAAGACATTTTCATTTTCTTTTTACCAAAAGAAACTTATAATTAACGAATGTTCCTTAATCATAACGAATATAAACTCTGAAGAAAAGCTTTCTTAGGGGATGTCATTCCAGATGAACTATTGTGTGAATGAAGCGGGCTGGTTCCTTGCTTTGACACACGAGGCCCCTTGCGCCTTGCTTGCTTTTAGGCATGCGCAGATCAAACAGGTTTACGTGCTTTATTGTCAGGATGGAAACCATTCGCAATGAACGTGTCCTCTCCCTAAACCAAAATCTGTTCCCACTACGTTGTGTTGTAGTTCTTCGTGCCCCTCCCTCCCTCCCTTGCTCTCTCTCATGTATGTGCATGCTTACACGTATGGGTCACATGTTTGTGGACGTGTGTGTGTGTGTGTGTGTGTGTGTGTGTGTACGGGTGTGCGCGCGGGCATGTCTGTGTGCGTGTGCGTATGTGCGTGTGCATTGCGCACGTGCCTGTGTGTGATTGTACGTGTGTAAGCCCAACTCTGATTTTGGAAATCATCTTCCACAGCTTTCGCTTCTCCTTCACTGAGACAAGATCTTTCTTTCAATCAAAATCAATTCCCCAGCGAGGCTCCTCTTGCGAACCCTCGTGCTCTGGGATCCTGTCGCCTTCTTCCACGGCTAGACTAACCCGCAGTCCACCACACCCACTTGGTCCCTCTGGGTGTCAGGTCCTCATGTTGAGCCACCTCCCCTGCCTCCGCGTCTTACACCAGCTCTCTAAAATAACAGAGGCTGAGGGATTTGGGAAAGGTCATCATATCCAAACATCGCATATTCAAGCCCATGACCGTGGCAGGATGGCTGGCATGTGTTTGTGCTGCGTGGAGACGGGTAGTATACGTTTCACGATGACAATATGAGAGTTAAAGTTTGTTTTTATTTAACAGTGATGTTTTATAGTTCTCCACTACCATATCAATTTCACTCACCAAGAGAATGGGAAATCCCAGAGCCTTGTGGAATCCTCCTTTCAACGGAAGTTTACACAGACCAGTTCAAAAAACAACTAAAGTCAGGCCTCCTGTCTCCAAGGCACACAAACTTAACTTCTAAAGTATATATATATATATACTTTATATATTATAAAGTATATATATATATATATTATATATATATATACTTTATAATATATAAAGTATATATATTATATGTAATATATAAAGATTATATACGAATATATAAATATTAAAAATACTTTGTGTATTATAAATAATATAGTATGTACATACTTTATATTATATTTATATATTTATATTTTTATTTATATTATATTATACTATATTTATATTATTATTTTTATTTTATATATATATATATATATATATATTGCTTTTTGATGTCTCACCCATGCCAGAGGCTTGCTTAATGCATTCATAGTACATATAAAGTGTGTATATGTGTATATATATATATATATATATATACACTTTATATTATATTTATATATAATATATTTCTATATTTCTATATTTTTATTCATATTATATTATTATATTTATATATTTTTTATTTTTATTTTTTATTTTTATTTTATATATAGATACACACACATATACACGCACACACATATATATGTATATATATATATCACTTTTTGATGTCTCACCCATGCCAGAGGCTTGCTTAATGCATTCATAGTACATATAAAGTATGTATATGTATATATATATATATACACTTCATATTATATTTATATATAATATATTTCTATATTTTTATTTATATTATATTATATTATTATATTTATATTTTATTTATTTTTCTATCTAATTTTTATTTTTTATTTTTATTTAATATATAGATACACACACACACACACACACATATATATATATATATATATATATATATATATATCACTTTTTGGTGTCTCACCCATGCAAGAGGCTTGCTTAATGCATTCACAATACTTATAAAGTATATATATATATATATATATATATACACATATGCACTTTATATTATATTTATATATAATATATTTTTATATTTTTCTTTATATTATGTTATATTTATAGTTTGTTTATATTGTTAGTTTTTATTTATATTTTATCTATATTATTATTTTTTATTTTATTATTATTTTTATTTTATATATAGATACTCACACACACACACACACACACACATATAAGTCACTTTTCGATGTTTCACCCGTGCCGGAGGCTTGTTTAATGCATTCACAGTGCATATCCAAGAAACTCCTGAGTCCAGTATAGCCCACTGTGTGAGGAAGAACATCAGGAAGATTTGGATTAATTATTACTTCAATTTCAGCCCTGCCTTTGTTCCCAGGACTCACTGGAAGATGTGATACATCAATGTTACTGTTTTGTTGAAAGAAACTACTATTAATTATTTATGACTTTATATAAAAATAATGTAAACAGACTGAGTGAGAGTTCAGCTCAGCAATTCCGACTATGTCACTATCGGTGACAACCCAACTGAGCAGCCGGCCAACAGTGTTGGGCCTTATTCGGCCAGATGCTGAGGCCTAGTGAGGGAACCTGAGTCTTTGCTCCAGTGTAGAGACTTGTCTCGGTCACTTCCATACTGGAGCGACCTGCTTAAGGCCGCCTTTGCCTACCTAACACTGATGTCCAATAGCTTCATTGGCCCTGTCAGTCAGCCCATACCGTCCATCACCCTTCCCTGACCCCTATGTCATCTCACTCCACCGGAAATCCCCACCTCCTTCCTCATCCCTATATAAACAGAAGACTGATACAATAAAAGGAGTTCCTGCTTTGACAGACCAAATGGCTGGAGATCTGAGCTGCAGACACTCACCATCCCATTTCAGCCCTGGAGAGACCACGTTCTCGCCTCTCAGCCCGGACCTGACAGCAGAGAGCCTGCAGACTGGTGTCCCTTGTGAGGATTTCCTTGTGACAGAAGTACGCCCTAGGGTGAGTGTGCCCCCGTAAAATTATGGGGCAGTACTTTTCCGATCCAAACCCCCCTCTGAGCCCCTATATCTCCGACTTGATCCTTGTAGCAGTGCCCCCTGGTCCTCCAGTGGGCCCCTGCCTTCGAAACCACGTCCCTCAGACCCTGCAGACTCGGGGCCAGTTGGTCTACGCAGAGGCCTGGCCTGGCTTCATTGACCAAGGTGTGGACTGAACGGTGGCTTGAGACCCCCGGTGCCCAGGGGCTATGCTCTGGGCGTGGCTGCAGCCCAGATGAGTAGGAGCACTGCCACAGCAGTGCCTTCCTGCCTCAGCTACGTGCCCAGACGCACGACTTGCTGGCACAGAGCCAGCACAAATGCAGAAATGGAACCTTTTAAATTAATCCCCAGTCATTCGATATGTCTCAGGTGAAAATTCTTTGTTTAGCTCTGTACCCCATTTTTAATAGGGTTATTTGGCTCTCTGGAGTCTAACTTCTTGAGTTCTTTGTATATACTTGATATTAGCCCTCTGTTGGATGTAGGGTTGGTGAAATATCGAATGGCTGAGAAGCACCTAAAGAAAGGCTCAACATCCTTAGTCATCAGGGAAATGCAAATCAAAACAACCCTGAGATTTCACCTTACACCTGTCAGAATGGCTAAGATCAAAAACTCAGGAGACAGCAGGTGTTGGCAAGGATGTGGAGAAAGAGGAACACTCCTCCACTGCTGGTGGGATTGAAAGATGGTGCAGCCACTTTGGAAATCAGTCTGGCGGTTCCTCAGAAAACTGGGCCTGACACTTCCTGGAGGACCCTGCAATACCACTCCTGGGCATATACCCAGAGAATTCTTCAGCATGCAATAAGGACACATGCTCCACTATGTTCATAGAAGCTTTATTTATAATAGCCAGAAGCTGGAAAGAACCCAGATGTCCCTCAACAGAGGAATGGATACAAAAAAATGTGGTAGATTTACACAATGGAATACTACTCAGCTATTAAAAACAATGAAGTCATGAAATTCTTAGGCACATGGGGTGGAACTGGAAAATATCATCTGGTGTGAGGTAGCCCAGTCACAAAAGAATACACATGGAATGCACTCACTAGTAAGTGGATATTAGCCCAGAAGCTCGGAATACCCAAGACACAATTCACATATCAAATGATGCCCAAGAGGAAGGAAGGAGAGGCCCCTGGTCCTGGAAAGACTCAGTGCAGCAGTGTAGGGAAATACCAGGACAGGGAAGTGGGAAGGGGTTGACTGAGAAACAGGGGGAAGGAAGAGGGCTTATTGGGACTTATGGGGAGGGGGGAACCAGGAAAGGGGATATCATTTGAAATGTAAAGAATATATCTAATAAAAAATGGAAAAAATTAAATAAATTAATTAATCCCCATTTCCTCATAATGAAAACCAATAGCAAAACCTTGAAATGAAAAGATGCTGGAAAAGATGACCACTGAACAAGGAGAGTCTCCCACTTGCCACTTAAATCTCAAAATGAAAAGGTATCTTGTGATAGAAGGCCGTTCCTAATGTTATTGATGGGAGGACAGAAAAATCATCATATCGGTAGCAGAGACAGAAAGAATCAACGCCAGGCGCAGCACAATCAATGAGAATGCAGTTTTCAGCGTTACAAGTCATTAAGTTGAAGCTGTGTGAGAATCAGTTTTAAATACAACATATAATCAGAATCAACTGTGAAGCCACATAACAAAAATAACTTTCTAAAAACTGCACCAAGTCAATAAAGGTGTTGATTTAATAAAGTAAAAACCCTGACCCTGGGGTATAGTTCTTTTGGAGGTTTCTCATCAGAGAAAATAGAAACGAAACTACAGCTTACTGACTACACAATTGGACAAATAGATCTTCCCAGCACCCCTCTGGGCACTCCTACCATCACCCCATTTTACAGATAAGGAAAACAGAGGGAAGGCACTGAGTAAGTACCTTTCCAAGGAGCTGCTCTGGGTAAATGATACAGTAGGATTTGAATCCAGCCTAATAGCAATTGCATTATACATTCTCATCCATGTTAAAGACAAAATTACCAAACCCAGGAATTCTTCCTAAGGAGCAGTCGCGTTTTGCCTCATTCCGCTGCATGCCCCTAGTCTACAGCAGTGGACATGCAGTTTTGCAGTGTGCTAAACCAGTTGCCTAGGACTCATAATGCTTAAAGAGCCAGAGCACCTGGGAATCCGAGTCAGGCCCTCCCATAGGGAAAGGTATTCTGTACTGGAAATAAACATTTGATAGACTTCCTTACACACAACTGTCATTTATATTTAAGGTCATTATACTTTGTTTAGATGGCCTTTTCCTGTACTAGAATTTAAGGCCTTGGGAAATGAGGATATTAATAATTTCTTTTTTTACTAACTAGTTTGATTCTAGCTAGCTGATATGAAATACATGTTTGTTAAAATGTAACTAGATATAATAGCCAATAAAAGCCAGCTTAAAGGAATAACATTAATTTATATATTAAAAGACTTTTTAGATGATAACGTCCACTGCTGTACACTGTGTGTAGGGCGTGCAGCAGCAGGAGGCAGAGACAGCTGCTCCTTAGGTGAATGATTTTGTTTTTTTTAGGAAGGTTCCGATTTCTCTCCTTTATTCTTCATCTGATGGAATCTTTCCTAGGAATTGGGGGTGTAGCTCAGTTGGCTGAGTGCTGTGTAGCTTACAGGAAGCCCTGGGTCTATCCTCAGCAACACGTGTCCTATGTGTAGCGGTGCCTATGACCACCACACTCCAGGAAATAGAGGTAGGAGAAGTGGAAGGTAAAAGTCATATGATAATTCGCAGTCAGTTGAAGACCAGCAGGAGCTACAGACAACACTGTTGGGAAGGGGAGGGGAGGGAAGGGGAGGGAGGGAGGGAGGGGAGGGAAGGGGAAGGGAGGGGAGGGAATGGGAGGGGAGGGGAAGGGAAGGGAGAGGAGAGGAAGGGAGGGAAGGGGAGGGAAGGGAAGGGGAGGGGAGGGAGGAGAGAGGATGGAAGAGGAGGAGAGGGGAGGGAAAGGGAGGGGAAGGGAAGGGAAAGGGAGGGGCCCAGAAGCTAAGAAAGAATTAATGATGCAGAAGTGGAATTGTCTTAACTTAGCTTCGTTTCTGCTGCTATGAGAAGATACCCTAAGCAAAAGCAACCAGGAAGAGAAAGGGCTTCTCTGAGCTCGCAATCCCAGGTGACAGCCGATGGCTACAAGTGCCTCAGTGGTGGCAGTGAAGTAACCTTGTACCTACAGTCAAGAGCAGAGATGTAAGCACATGCAGGCTTGTGCTGAGCTGTTTCTCCTCTCTCTTTTTTGCAGTTTGAAATTAAAGATAAGGATAACAATTTTTATTGTATATGCTTTAAACACGATAAAGCTTTTTACAGTATTATGTATTACTTACAATTGTTAATCTATAAGTCCAGTTCCTGATTAAAAGGCACAAGTCCTCATTTGTTGGAAATGTTGAACAACTGCCATTAGTAAGCTCTTTTGATTAAATAACTCTCTGCTGGGATCTCTACACCTGTGCTGCTTCTTCTCTCAGGAATCCCTCCCTAGAAAAATGGTGCTGCTCACATAGGACTAGATGCTTCCACAACAAGACAATTTCCCACAGGCTGGCCCATAGGCTGACCCACAGGCCTACTCAATATAGACAGTTCCTCATGAAACCATCTTCCAGGTAGTGTTAGGTTGTCTTAAGCTGACAATTAAGCTACACTTAACTACAATTAAGATGTTGCCACTTCTGCTCTCTCAAATCCTAGTGAACTCTCAGTGTTTCCGTTAAAACAATCTAAGTCGGCAAGATTGGGTTCATCTCTTTTCTTTCTTTCTTTCTTTCTTTCTTTCTTTCTTTCTTTCTTTCTTTCTTTCTTTCTTTCTTTCTTTCTTCTTTTTTCTTTCTTTGTCCCTTCCTTCCCTTCTTTCTTCTTTCTTTCTTTTTTCTTCCTTCTTTTCTTCCTTTCTTTCTTCCTTCCTTTTTTGAGATAGTAGCTGTGCTTCACAAAGAAATGGTGGAAGTGAGTGGAATAAAACTGAAAGATAGCATAATTTGAAGATCAAATATAAACAAGGCTTGGCTAAAGAACCTGAGGCTAAGACATTGCAGCGCTGGATGAACTCAAGATCGCATCTGAGGGATCTGTCTGTTCTTTTCTGCAATAAACATTTCATGGCGAGCTGATAGCTTCAGCGTCTGAAGGCAAAACAATAGAATTAGCTCTTTGTTTGGTTTTTAAAGCCCTATTTCTTGCCCAAATTTGAATTTTCCCTTTGTACTTTTCACATTATGAAGTAGAACATTTACTGAACAAATACCAATTTGAGCTAAAATGATATTAGATTTTGATGATCTACCTATTTTTAGCCTGAGGACTAAGTGATTCTCTGTATTCACATTTTCATCATTTTAATGAAAATGAGGTAATATGCTGAAATGGTATTTTCTTAGAATGTATTAAGGTTTATAAATTCTCGATTTTTCAGATATACTGTGTCATATACTTTTCCTCTAAGTCAGATGCATTATAAACACACAGATTAACATTTTTACTGCTAGCAGCATGCTGCAGGTTTCAAAATTAATTCCGTTCTTGATCTTTAAGAGGATCTTGTTCTAATGCAAGCAACACAGCAGCCACACTACCACAGAGCTTGACTAAATGCATACACGGTGTGGTTACCCTTGAAAGTTGTGTTATTGTAGAACTGATTGAATATGCAAAGGATGTGTCTGCACTTGCTTCTTAGAGCTGCTTCATTTACTCTTCTGAGTTCCTATTAATGACTCGAATATTGAAGATAGTCACAAAATGGTAGTTCAAAGAAGGTCAGTGTCCCCCAAGATATCTGCTACCCAGTCCATGCTAATGTTGGTATTTTTGGTAACTGCATGAAATACTTCAGTGTGGGAGGCTGGAGAGATGGCTAACCAGGGAAGAGCCCACCTGCTGTTGCAGAGGACCTGAATTCATTTCCCAAAACCCATGTGAGGCAGCTGAAAATCACCTGTCAGTCCAGCTCCAGGGAATCTGATGCCCTCTTCTGGTTTCTCTGAGTATCTGCACCCATGTGCGCCCACCCACATACATACACATAAAAATTAAAACCTGACAAAGAATGCTTAGTTTTTCAGCTTAGGTCATGATACCACGTTTTAAGTTATACTCCTTAAATACAACTAAGGGTGGCTTTGTCATACTGTTAAAAAGATATAATTCCACGCTATTTTTGCATGGCATAAGACAAGTGCGACAGAATTTACTGAGAAAAGTGCCACTGTGTTTCTCTAAATAAAACAGGCACAAGAAAACATCTGACATGATAAATATTGTCTCTCACAAATAATGTGACAAGCTTTGGATAAATTCCATCTTCCTCTATGAGCAGCAGGCCTTTTGTTTGAGAATATCATTCCACGTGATAGTCAAGTGCTTCTAGATATACACCAAGATAGCATGCGAAGCTCTTGGCTGCCATTGAGTAATGTTGAAATCTCATTAAAGACAAAAGTCTTTATCACATAGGGCCCAATAGATGTTGAATGCCTCCTCATTAGCCATTGATGACATCCTGACAGGATTCTTGAAGTATTTTACATTCCTTTACACATCACAGTTATGTTACGAATGTCTTGCCTGATTCTTGTGTACCATTAAGCTCATTTTATTTCTGACCATGCTTGCTGGATTCAAGCCGCCCCTCTTGAAAATCAGGTTTAAATGGTCTCTGTAAATGGCCAAATCTCAAGGGACAAAGCCTAGTAAATTTTCCTGCACCAGGTCTGACTCTCCCTGCCTATAAATATAACCCCATTGTTTACTAGAATGCATTCTGACTTGATTACTTACTAGAGCATAGATTGGTTTAGCTTTCTCTTTTCCAAAGTCCTCGCAACAGAAGACTATTTTTGGGAAATGCATGGCGGCAGCACAAGATACCATGGTGAGCTTGGTGTAGAACCAGCACATATTCTAGGCTCTTCCCCCGCCTCCCCGATTCCTGGGACTTTGGTTGGCTACGGCAGACTACACACAGGGACTGGCTGATGCGAGGCAAGCACTGTGCCTCCATCCTGCACTCTCAGTGCCCCCTCTCAATTATCTTATGTCTAGACAGTCATGGAATACTTCCTACTTTTACACTCATTACTTTCTTCTCCAGTTTTGCCACACCACAATGATAGGCACTTCTGCCACCACCCTCTGAACATGTATGAGGAATAATCACTAAAAACTCTCTCCAAACTAGTTTAAACTTATGTCGCTGATAAAAGATCTTAAGGCTCATTTCATTCTGAATATGATACATTTAGTTTTCTAATACCATAAATTATTTTGGGATATTTTATTTTGCAATTAAAGATTTGTGACCTTTAATAAAACTGAATTTATTTGTGACTTATATGTGTACGGCTTGATACAGGATGGTTTCTTTGATTAAACTGGCAGATACCTGTTTTATCAGCATCATCCTTTTTCCACCACTAAAAAAACCAATTATTTTATAATTTTATAAAATTAGTATTGATTTTAAAATATATTTTGAAAGTCAACTTTGGGAGCTGGGGAGACAAGGGCCTAGGGGCCAGGAACACTTGCTGGACAACTACGGGATCCAAGTTCAGATCTGTTGCGCGCCCACAAGCTGACCATGGCCTGTGTGCCTGTAACTCTGACCCTTCAGGAGGGAGCAGAGGTGGAGGAGACAGGATGATCCCCTAGACTTGCTGGCCAGGGAGCCTAGGTAAAAAAGTGATATGCTAAATGATGTTTGAGAGTGCCTGTCTCATGGAAGAGATGAAGAAGAATGAAGGAGAATACCTCCTCTGGCATCTGCAATGTAAGAGTGTGAGCAAATTCATACACATATACACACATACACACACATATATGTACACATATACATACATACACACCATATACACATACACACCTTATACACATACACATCATATACACATACATACACAATATACATATACACACCATATACACCTACACACCATATACACATATACACACATATATACACATACATACATATATACATACACACACACATATATAGACATACTCATACACACATACATACAGATACACATATACATATACACATCATATACACATACATACCATATATACATATACACACACATATACACATACACATATACACATACACACACATATATAGACATACATACCCATACATATATATACATACACATACTCATACACACATGCATAAACACACACATGCACATATATACATACTTACACATATACATGCACATACAAAGAAGCACACACATATTCATAAACATGCGCATAGTCATTTCTATACAATTTGGCTGTCAATAAGGAAGTCAACACATCTGTGTTAAATTACCCACTACCTGACTGGATCCTTTCATTAAAGAAAATCCATCTGGTCTAAGTGTACAGCTCAACATGGGTTCCTTGCCAACTGTGCATAGGGCTTTGAGTTCCTTCTCCAGCAAATCAAACACATGAAGGGAAACCATCCCAAATCTGTTATAAACATCTCAAAGAGCAACTCGACGGGCAGCAACAAGACAAAATGTCCTTCATTTTGATGCTTTGAATATGGCTAGCAAATGATAAAATTATAAATAGCTAAAACATGAAATTCACACCTGAGATAATGTAATTATTATATTATGCAATGACATTAAACTGTTGCTACTGGTTTTTAGAACACTCTGCCTTCCCATCCAATGGAGAATTTTCCTTTCTTGACCTGACTCTTAACAGCAGGTAGCCCTATCCCCTGGAGTACACAGCAGCAAAAAAAGAAAAGAAAATTGTGAAAATATCTTCCTCAAATTGAAAGCTCATCTCAGTTTGCTTAACTGGTTGCCCGTCTTGTCTAATACTGAAATCAGTATCGTGTGTGCAAATACACGTGTAAAAACAAGCCAAATGATGACATAGCATAGTTCTCTTGTGCGGATGTTTTTATTACAGTAGTTGAAGTCGGTTCACCATACAGATGTCACATGGTAGCGCATGCCACGGCAATGCCAACCGCACACTTTGTTGACATTTCAAGCGGATCTTTGTAACATTTGCATTCATGTACAGGGGGCAAAGCACACAGGGATAATTTGACCCAAGATTCGCGTTAGCAAATGTGTCCTCTCACCCTCAAATTCAGACTCCATTAAAATTCAGACACTAGAGCATGTAGAGTAGTTCTTATATGAACTTATGGACCAAAAATGGCTGGTAGCTTCTGAAGGAAATACAATTTAATTATCTGACCACTTTTCAAAGTCAAGCCTTCTGACTAATTTTGGAGTGCTTAGTCTGTTGTGTGATGTGTTTGTCAAAGCAAGAGCTTTTGAGTTCATAAGTGGTGACAAAGCAGAAGTCTTATACAGATCTTCCTAGATGACACACCCCCTCTTAGTATCACAGTGGATTACCTGAGTAAATTCCTTCCAATACACCATATACCACACCTCATGGCAGATCCCCAGAAATAGAAGCAATCTCAACAGGTGCCATTTCAACACATCAATTTCTTAAAAGTGCATCTCGTTAAAGTGCATCTCACGTCACCTGGGTAGACACCGTGTGTGTTTTAGGCATGCAGACTTCAACCTTTCTCCTAAAGTTCTCGACAAACCGAACTGACCCAATATCTCCTCGACGTGTCATTGCTGCTTGGGTAAAAACACACCACTATAAAAATAATTCAAGGAAGACCAGTGTTTAAAAAGCAGTATTTCTGTCTTTACTTTGTCCATGCTTTGAAGTGAATTTAAAGAAGGAGAACAGGAGAGAAAGAAAGCAGTGCGAGGAATCGTTTGCTTTACAAATATACTTCTACGGTTTTCATTTACTTACAAGCCAACATTAGTTCAAAACAATTAAATGTCTAGTAATTAATATGTAGATAGCATGGCCCCTTACACTTAAAGCTCTCAATTTATAGAGAAAAGCAAATGTCCAAAAATCACCAGGTCACAAGAACGTTAACTATATAGTTATGTTTTTTATTGTTGTTTAATGCTTAGAACCGTGTACATGGGATTCGGAATGTAAACTAGCAGTTGCTAAATAGAGAAATTTTCTGTACTTTTGAGGTATTTACTATTTTTTTAAAAGAATATATATTTAAGAATGAGTAAGTTAGTTCTTTATAGAAGATTATGTAATGGCATGTATGCATCTATCTTTTTGGTATTTTTGAATAGTGCGTATTGCATATATTTAAGTATGAAGATAATATTCACACGCAATAACATTGACATGTTAAGGAAGAAAGCATTGAATTCCTATTCAAATATCTAAAATTTCAAATCAGCATAATCACATTCTGATCTACTTTCCACGCTAACGAGATAATTTGAATGAAATCATTTTCTTGATGTCTAGGAGGCACTTATTCTCTATGTATGCATGAATATTAGGTGAAAGGCAGGGCTTTGGTTTGGGTTTGGTTTGAACTTTAGAGACAAGTAACAAAAACTTCAATCTGATTTAGGCAAACCCTTGCATCTTACAGACAGCAGAGTTGCTTCGCCCTGTGCTCCATATACAACTTAATGTTCATATTGCAACAGGGTCTTTTAACAGATTCAAACTTTCAAGGCTGGCTTACTCAAGTGAAAACTAAACTGTACCTTTAGATTCTGTTTGCAGGTGAGGATAAAAAACAAGCAAGCTACTACTTAGACAACATGGAAAACGTATCCATATCTTAGTCTGGGGGAGCATTCCAACCTAGTGATCAACCAAACAGCGGTCTATACTGCAGGTCTACAGTTATCCCCCTTCCTTGTAGGTAAACCAAATTCCATTCTAAGAAAAAAAACTCCAGTGATATTAACTTCTTCTGGAGTTTTCTTTCTCTTCTATTAAAGAGAGATATTTACAGTCTCTACTGCAGATGTGTTTTAAGCATGTGCATAAGAAATTGATAACAAAAGAAATTGATAACTAAGGAATATTTTATTCCCCTAATACCTGTCTATGGCCTCCTGAGACTTCCACGGTTCATTATCATGTTGTCTTGTGGCTACTCATTAGGGGATAACGCTATGACAACCATAGTCCACAGCACACCAGGTAATGCACATAACTAATGAGCATATGGCTTTCTGCACCACTTCATCCTATCCAACTTGTCCCAACAGAAAAAGGTAGGCAATGAAATTCTAGTGCTCAAAATAAGGCCTTGCTTGGATAGATAAGGAAATAATGTTCTTTCACAGATTCTTGGCAGTTTTGCGTATTTACATTTACTCTTAGCTTTTAATGTGCATTTCTAAGGTAAGAATTCCTAATGTGGATATCTCTCCCCCTTTTTAATAAAAATTCCTTCCTAGTACTTGATAGAAGTTTTGGCGTATATATTCTATCCGATTAAATGACCATTTGTGATTTAAGAGAAACAAAGTGAATGGCCAACAAACTCCGTTGGTATCACTTAACAATCACTTTAAATGACATATCCATGACTTTTATGGTTTTCTTTCTTTTATTCCTCCATGATTTTTAAATCGTGAATTGAAAACAAATATGGCTACAAATAACTCCCCAAAAGGGGCTGATTTGTTTATTATTCCCATAAAGATTCTAGAGTGCTCTGGTATTTGCATCATTTATTCTAAGAACTCTATGTCATGTTGAAGAATCCACAATATGGACTCCTAAGTACCACGTCCATCTCCTTTATCTGGAGGCTTTATTCTCTTTCAAAAACATAAAAAAAAAAAAAAAATTCTGTGGGATGTTTCCAGTAAGAAAAGTCTCTGCTGGAATGCATGTGGGTAGGTAGCCATAAATGTGTATAATGTGTATAAAAATGAATATTACAGTAAAAAGTATACTCTCCAAAGGTAGCTTTTGAAGCAAAATACTCAAATCTCACAACCTTGGGTCACCACCTATTCAGCTGTGAATGAGACCAGGCCGAATGACCTCTAGGTGCGTTGAGTCCTTTCTTCATTCACTGGGAACAGATGTAAAATTAAGAGAGTGTGGGAAGTATTCTGAGTTTTGCACAAACTTAACATGTGTGAGTAGAGCCATTGGAGGGAAGTCTCTACTGGCGTAGAAAACCGCGAGCACACACGGGTTTTCAGACAGCAGGGAAGGCAGGGAGGACGGGAACAAGCTGCTATGAATCACAAGCAGGAAGCCTCTGGAAGACAACTTCACACCCAACTATGAATCAAGACTCCCTCCAGATTGCACCGATGAACGGCGAGTGGCCTGGGCTACTGGAGCCTTCTCTTCAGAGTCTTTGGATTCTCTTCTGAGGTGAAATGAGAAACTACTCTTACTGGACTTTGCAAGGTAAACTGGTCTCAACACTGAGAGACTTAAGCCCATCAACAATATACTTTCCAAAGAAAAATGACAGACATCACACAGCAATGTCTCTGTCACCACCGTCGGTTTGCTTCTCTATAGGACTCCCCAGGAAAGGACAAATTAAAGCATGTTTACGTTTTACTCTTAACCCACTGGATTGCCTCCCGTTTTTGCATGATTTATGATCTTACCAGATCTCTATTGAAAATGTATACTTAGAACAAGCAGCTAAATTCCCATCTAGAGGAGTAAAATGCTGGAGAGTCAGGCTGGGATGTTTTCTAGTACTTTACAGTGTGCTACAGTAACAACAAACCCGTTTGATCCTAATCCTATAGCCAAGCCAACCCCAGGTGAGGAAGTCTTATGTTTCACTGCCAAATAACTACTAATAGTGAGAGAAGTAATAAGATACTATCAGTGTTTCCTCAAGTTGAAAGCCCTATTATCTAGAAAATAATTCATAATGCCATGATGGGTCTTCAGGATCGATTCTACAGCAAAAATAACATTTCTAGTAGGAAGTAATTAATTATAAACCTAGCGAATTCTACACATTTACGTATTTGTGTAAACAACTTTAACATGGTTTATTACATTTCCAGAAAGGTTAAATCTTATATTCAGTTTTCTGCTAATTCTTCTTACATATAATAAATATATATATTTATATGTTACTTGAGTGCATGTGTGTATGTATTGCACACACTTATATGACATATATACATAAAACAGCATATAAGGGTCGCCTCCTTAAGGGTCAACTGGAGGAAATAAATGAATTGCTATTATGCACAGCCCATGGCAATCTTCCATTCAGTTTCACAAACGGCCGTATCGGGACGTAAACAAAACATTGGAGCGAGTCATTCCGGGTGAATTATATTTCATGTTGTACAGTGGTGACCTCATGAGGAATTGGGCACTTCCTGGTAGCAAATACCTAAAAAAGGTAGTTAAAAAAATTAGATGATTGCAAAGACTTTAATGTCAACATCGCTCAAGATAGGATTGTATAACTAATTATTTACCTATCTTATCTGAAAACTGTTGCTATCACAATACAATTCATAAAAAATTTTCATGCTAAGATTGAGCTTCAGAAAGTTGAACGCGCAGATACAAACACATGAAATTAGTATCACACATGCTATCTCATTAAACTCAAGCATCATACTACTGCTTATTGGTTCGCATTAACAATTCATTATTGGTATGGGAAAGAAGCATGGGGAGCCAAGAAAATATCTCTTCAGAACATGTGATAGACAGGCAGAAACTTTGGCATCTTGAGCCTTTTGCTAATGATTTTCATGAAGAACTTGGCAAGCCACATTAACAGTAGCATTTGTTTCAAAGATCTAGAGTCATGGAACCTGAGACTACAGTGTATCATGGACTCATCATAACTAAAGTTCATCTAAAACATTCTTAAGTCAAAACTTTGTGTTCTTAGACAAGGCAGTGTATATGGTTACAAGTTATATGTAACCATGCAGAAAAAGATATTTCTGAATATGTGATTTTTACCACCTTGTGACTTTAGAAAGATGAGATGTTATATATATATATATATACTATGTAACATCTCCATCAGGATGCTAATATTAATTTTACACAATAAAAATGTGAATATTCACAATTAATAATAAAGACTGTAAGTAAATTTATGCCAATTCAGGTCCCATTCGCTAAGAAACTAAGACCTTGTTTTTTTTTAATGCCAAGCCTTGAAAATTGTGAATTACATATAAGTTGTGCATCCATATCCTCTCCTGTGAAAACCTTGATAAGATTTTTGCCAGTCCAATCTATAGGACAGGAGATGAATGGCAAAGGAAATCCACGTGTGTGTGTGTGTGTGTGTGTGTGTGTGTGTGTGTGTGTTTATATGTATATGTATATATGGAATTTAAGATATATATATATATATATATATATGTATATAAATTAACCACAGCATCCAAAGACAGTTATAGTAATGACTTGAGCAATGTACTGTAAAGTCAGGGCAAAGATATGTATGATGAATTCTCATTCACAGATGGGACAATAGCAGACCAGGAATTAGCTGTGGTCTTAGAAAATAAACAAATGACAGGGGAGTGTCGGCTGTTTCACTTCCTTCTCTGAACACTGGAATCCTCTAGAGACAGCATCATAAATGAACAGATAAGAAACAAAATGAGGGACAAGAGCTGGCAGCTGTCCATGCTGTGTCCAACAATGTGAGGGTTACTATGCATCTATATTAATGGGAAAGTAAATTTACAGTTGTTTCTTGTGAATCTTAGAGAAAGAAAAGAATTCATTATAATCAAACTGCAAACCGCATTCAGATTAAAATAGAGTTTTCCATGATATCCATAAACATTACTTCATCATGAATAATAATACATACTAAATCTGTTACCTAATATCACAAACTATAAATAATTGCTCTAATCATTAAGTTAATAGAGCAGCAAAATAATACACAACAAACTAAATTAAATCAAAATTCCAGAATGGGTGATGAATAATGAAACAACTGATTTCTCACATCACAGATTATATAAATTATTTTCTTAATATCGCTAGGGTAATTTATATGGATTAATTATGATGTCAAGAGTTGGTGATGTCTTAATGATTAATCTGATATGTTTTGCCATAAAAATAACTTCCCTTCTTATGTAGGGCAAGGTGCAAAATCAACTAAGGTGCTTGATCAGCACTTACTAGTTACCGCTGGTGGGAGCAACGCTAGCCTCTGAAAAATGCATCAGAAATGATGCAGTAAACAGCAACTTACACCAATCGTTACTTTACATGCACCTGTGTGTATGCACACCTGTGCTGAGTGCCTGTCCATGCTCCTATGTGCGTGTATGTGTATATGTGCATGTGTGTACGTGCACATGTGTGTATGTGCACATGCATGTGTATGTGCACATGTGTTTGTACACAAGGTAGACAGCCTGTTCCAAAGTCCTCTATCTCCTAGGTTCTGGGATTATAGGTGGCCATTGAACCTGCCAAATTTTGGCTTCTATGTGAGTTCTGGGGATCTAAATTAAGGTCTTCATGGTTGTGTAGCAAATATTTTATCCACTGAGCCATTTTGACAACCCTGCAATTAAAATTTTAGTTTCCAATAAATCAGCGCTATTGACACTTTAGCAACATTCACAAAATAATGTTTTTGTCTTGTCTCTCACTAGCTTTGAAACCCACGATCCTCTGACCTCGTCTTCCTCAGAGTTGGGATACCATACCTAGCCTTACAAACACTCTACTTAGCACATGGAAAAACAAATATAAAATCATAAAGTACAGGATCCTGGGTAATTTATTATATACTAAATTATTTAAATAGTATTTTATAGGCTAATACTTCTAATTTCTTTATGAATATTAACATATTTGACTCAAATATCAATGATCTAAGTGGATGTCACTGCTAACAACATCTTAAGGGTGAACTTTATAAAGCACACAGGGGACAAATGTCACATAGCTTCTCTGGTCACATAGCTAGTGAAGGGATAGCTATGGTATCCCTTGATAGTTTCAGAGCCCTTTGCACATCTATGGGGCTGCTTCTGTCCAGAACTGAACTTTTTGGTCATGACAATTCCAGACACTTGCCATAAAACTTGTATGCATTATCATGTACTTCCGGAATTGGGAAGTATAAAATGCCCTAGGAAGAACAGTGCTGGTATATACCCCACGAACCCCAACTCTTTAATAGAAGTGGAAGTTATTAAGAAACTGATCTTTTGGACTTGAAAAAAAGGAGAAGTACATCACAAACTTGAAAAAGCAGATGAAATTATACTGCAAAAACACTGCTTACCTAAAGCAAATGCCCTGGGTATTGCAAAACACTGTGGAGCACTGCAAGAGTTATTTTCCTTGAAGTCTCTACTAATATCTCCTGGGAGACTCCACAGTAGCTGAACAGCAAAGATTACTTTTAAATTGTTCTTTGCGTTGGAGTTAAATAATACAATTTGATTTTTTTTAAAGCAGCAAGAATGTCACTAGAAAGTGAATTTATAGACTATATCTGAAAAGTTTGTATAAGTACCAAAAATACGAAGAAGTTTATGGCTTTTATCTTAGCTTTTTTTTTTCATAGCTAACTGGTACCCAGGAGCAGTACATCAGAGTATCTTCATTCACTTCACATCAGAGCAATACTCCTCATTCGTAAAGCAAGGTGTGATCACCCTCGAATGCCCACCATGTAGATGCAGGATGCATACTTTTAAAATTCCAGTTTGGTATAGAATTTTATATGCTATCTTATTGCTAATTCTGGTGACCCCCAGAATACTAATCAATCCAAAACTGATAGGGAATTCACTTTGAACATGTGACACTCACCTTCCAGCATCTCTCTGTAGTAGGACAAGGACCCCTGAACTCCTTCAGGTGAACCCAGATTCCTGGTTTGAGGACTGCAGGGTAAATAAAATTCAACAAACTATGTGCCCTGTGCTTTGGAGGACTTTTCTTACTGACTTGAAATTTTGTGACATAGAAATAATTATTTCTATCATTTTGGATATAAAAGTCAATATGTTAAGTATATGAATCTTATATAACCACCTGCGAGCCTAGAATCCTGCCAGCATACCAAGACAAACCTCTATACTTACTAATTTCCTTATCTTCTCTTCTCCTCAGCTTGGCTCCAGGAACTCACTGGTGAGAGAATCTTTCTGGCACACATCAAGCCCTAAGTTCAGTGCCAAGCACTTATAAAAGACTATTTTTGGGAGATCCTCTTCCCTTCCCTAGTCCTTTACTAGATACCTAACCACTGTGGTTATTTGGATTTTACCACACGTATCCAAGGCTTAAAGCTTGCATCCACGCAAAAGGAGAAGATACAGTATCTGCCTTTGGGAGGGGGGTCTTCAGTCGGGATGGTTTTTGTCCCCTTGTTCTATCCATTTACCTATGAATTTTATGATGTCATTTTTAAACCGCTGAATACTGTTCAACTGTGCAAACATGCCACAATTTCCTAAGCCATTCGTCTAGGCTGTATCCAATTCCTGCCTGTTAGGAAGAAATTCCTGCCTCTCGGTGAACATGGCTGAGTAAGTTCCTCTGTAGTAAGACACGGAAGCCTTTGGGCATATGTCCGAGTGTAGTTTAACTGGATCTCGAGGTACACCTTGAGGTACAGATTCCTCAAGAACCACAACGCTGATTTCTACAGAGGCTGTTCAAGTTTGCACTCCCACCAGCAATGGATAAATGTTCCCCTTACTCCTCAACCTCACCAACATGAGCTGTCATTTGTTTGACTGATCTTGGCCATTCTGACTGTGCTACAATGAAATCTCAAAGCAGTTTTAATTTGCATTGCCTGACAGCTAAGGATGTTGAACATTTCTTTACCTGTTTCCTATCCATTTGTGTTTAACTTTTGGGGAACTGGCTACTTAGTTCTGTTCCCATTTTTTTTTTTTTTTACATTAGGCTATTTATTTGTTTTCTTGATGTTTTTGCCTTTTTAGTTCTTGATATGTTTAGATAAGAGCCTTCTATCATATTGGTTAAGATCTTGTCCCATTCTGTAGGAAGACACTTTGTCCGACTGATGGTGTCTTTTACCATATAGAAGCGTGTCAGCTTGATAAAAGTCCCCTTTTCTAACTTAGTCCTTGGCGCCTGAGCTATCGGTATCCTGTTCAGAAAGTCCTTTCCTGTGGAGGGCCTCAAGCCTGTTCTCCGCTTTCTCCTCTATCAGATTCAGGGTATTTATCTGTCTTAGCTGAGGTTCTTGATCTGTTTGGAGTTGAGGTTTTCACACAGTGGGTGATAAATATGATTCTACTTGCATTTTATTTACACGCAGCCTTCCCATTTGTCAGCACTATCTGACGATGCTGTCTTTCTTCCAACATCAACCCCCTCCCCTCAAGATTCAGGGAATTATATATAGAGGAGGAGGCAGAAAGGTTGCTAAGTCCCAGAGGTGATAGGCTACCCTGAGAAAGAGTGTCTGGCAGACACAACAGGACTGATATGGGTATAAACTCACAGAGACTGTGGCAGCGAGCACAAAGCCTGGGCAGCTTCAAGCCAGATGGGGTGCCAGCACTGCGGGAGAAAAGTGAACATGGACTCTCACTCTTAGGCAAGACCCTGTTTGCAACTGATAGCCACTGGCAGAGGAAACATTAGTTTTCTCCAATGGAGTCTCACTGGGTGTATTAACCACACTCAGGGTCTGCCTAGTGCCCAGGCATAAGAGAACAACACAAAGCAAACTCAGCAGTGTTTCTACTGTCAAAATGTCTGCCTGGACATACTAATTCTCATTGTTGTGGGTTTTTCTGTGTATGCTTCTTGGCCTTTTGCTGTTTGTGGTTTTGTTTTGACTTGCTTCTTAAAGAGAGAGAGAGAAAACATGGGTGGGTGGGTAGGGTTGTGGACTGGGGGAGCTGAAAAACATGATTAAATGTATGAAACAAGTTACATATATATATATATATATATATATATATATATATATATATATATATAGCTTTGTTTTCATTCTTCCCTATCCTACCCAAGAAACTTTAATTTTACTCCCAGATTATGAGGTTGACTGTTACACAAGCACCATTTGTGTCTGCCTACAAGCTGAGAGTGTTTGCCATGCTTCTCCTTTATATCATATAATGGATTTCTTTGTTTCATGGCTAATATTCCACTGTTTATACTCTCCACATTCTGTTTATACTCTTGCTTATTGGTGGGCAGTTGAGTTGGTTCTATGTCTCTGCTTCTGTAAAATAGACACTGCTGTCCACACCCGTGTGCGAGTATCTAGGAGCCTGGCTTCGGTGCCTTGGGGACTGTGCTTACAGTTGTCACTTCTGGGTCAAATGTTCATTTATTTATAGTTAGCTTTGAGAGAAAATGTCACACTGCATCCCACAGTGGCCACACCACTTCACATCAGCAAAGCCTGGGCCTTTCAACTTCCCATATCTGCAGACACATTTACATAGTGCATCCCTGCTTGAGAGCAACCATCCATTATGAAGGACTTTGTGATTTCAGCTTTGGTTTGGACAGGAAGATGCCGAGGCCTACTGTCAAACACCCTCTGTGTCTCCTGTTACTAATGTGAAACCTGTTTCCTTGGGTCTCAAGAAATCCAATGATGTCTGGCCTGCCCATCTCCCAGAGCCACTTAGAGTGTACACAGATGAAGATTATTTACAGATGATATGTCCTGAACATCGGCCCCATGAGAAAGACTGCTCTTTGCCTGAGGTCAACATACCTTGTTGTAGCCTTGGGTCATTTATGATACCACATGCTTGCAACTTTTTTAATTGTAAAGTACAACACACACTCAGAAAGGAACGATGAACAAAATATTCAGTTTATACTTTCCATCCAAATCCATCTTCTTTAAAGACTGTTTTTGCTTCCTCTTTACTTCCATTAACAATCAAACAAAATCGGTATTCCTTTGTTCCCGAATAAGTTTGCTCCATTTTATACTTGAGCCTCTGTCCCCTTATACGCAGGTAAACCATTTTCCTTACCAATACTGAATGTTACTCCATTGTGTGGTGTTATAGATGTATCTATGCTTCTATTGTATATTTAGGTTGTTTCTAATTTTTTTAAAAGTACTATGAGGAAATTACACCATGACTACTGTAGTAAGGGTAATTGTGTTCATGCTTGTGCATTTCTACTGGAAAATTACTGTAACAGAGGCTATGAAACTGAAGAGTCCTGTATGCAATGCTGAACTGTCACCATTTTTGCTATTTCCTGTCATGAAGATAATTCTCGTTTCTTGGCATTCTGGGCAGTTCTGGTATGCACCATTATGGATAGTTTCTTCTATTACTCTGTAATGTCTTGAATACTGATTTGCTTATATACATTTTTAAATGTTTACTGCCCCCTTTTCAAAGTTTTCTTCATCAATTTTCCATTAAGTGGTCATCCAGTTTTTGTTTGTTTGATTGGTTGGTTTTGGTTTTTTATTTTCCTAAGAGTTGTAAGAATTGACATGAAATGTCTACCAGACTTTATTTTTGTTTGTAGTTTGCTTTTCTGTTCTAAGATAAGGTCTCGGATAACCCTGGCTGGCTTAAACTTGCTATATAACTAAGGCTAGCTTAGAACTCTAATTCTCTGCATACACCTCTGTCACTGCATGCTGGGATTACAGTTCTGTATGCTATGCCTTGTAACACAACTTTCTCATATGATATATGGATTGCATGTTTATCTTATAGCTTTTTGTTTTTTCCTTTTTATCATTTTAAATAGGTTCCAATGATAATTATTCATACATGTACCTAGTTTTAATATAAAATACATCCATCTTTTCATTAGAATTAACACTTTTCTAATTGCCGTTTATACATCTCAAGTTCATGAAGATATTCTCCTAAATTAATCCTTGGAAATTTTCCATTTTACCCTTGATGACTTCCTGCCTGGATAATCATTTTAGTGGATAAAGTTGGTGGTCTTTTCTCAAGTACTTAGAAATCCAACTCTCCTGGCACAATGGATGAGTAATATTCCTTTCCTCGCCTGTTATAAAGATCATGGACCCCTTCTGTTATAAGTCAAGTCTCTAGGTATGTCTGGGCTCACTTATGTCTTTCCACAGGAGTTCCACTGGTCTGCCTGCTTGCCAACTCTACATCACTTTAACTTACCTTATCTTGGATTTTCTACAAGTGGTTGTCTTTCCTAGTTTTCTTTTTACTTCTGTACTTTAAATGCTAGAACAAGCTAGGAATTGATATTTCTGCTACCAAAAAATAAGTAAACATGGAAATATGCTGCAAAATATAGTAAGATTACATTTGATTCATGACTGTGTGAGACGATGTGAGAGAAAATTACATTATAATCATGATTTTAATTATTAAAGTTCATGTTCCTACTTTTACATTTTCCTGACTATGGACCTTATACATCTTTATTCCTAATTATTAGAAATTCTTTCAAGGTATTGATGCTGCACTTACATTTCATACTCTAGCTCTCTGTTGCTAAGTAAATAATAATTTGCTCTCTCAGATTGACTGATTTCATCAAGATTGTTAAAGTTACCTTGCTTCTCTATAAATGCTTAAGAATCCAGAGTTCTTCAATGGTTCTCCGTTTCAAACCCGAGGCCTTATACCCGTCTTTGTCATTGGTACTTTTAGGCCCTTCAGCTGCAAGGCTGCACAGGAGTGGGCGTACTAGGCAGCCTTGACTTCCTCCTCACTGGGGAAGGAATGCCTGGGTGTCTAGGCATGTTTGTTATGTGACTACTGCAGTTATGCTGCACTGGACTTCAGAAATTCCTCCTCTTCTTTTTCTAACTGGATAAACAGTTTTCTAATCACAATAAAACTAAATTTGATAAAGTTATTTCTCTGAACCTGAAACAGAGAGCAATAAATACCACAGATCAAACCCAGGGCCTGCCTTACCCACCATAAACGCTCCTATCGCTCAGCCATGCCCCAGCCATCTCTCTGCTCATCTGTTCTATTAGGTAGCAAAAGACTTCAATCACTTTTTTAGGCTATGGACTCTGTCACCGGGGCTACAAGCAGAAGTTGGATGAGGATTGTCCTAACTAACATTGCTTCAGTTTGCTAATAAATAGCTTTGGATTTTACAGTTGTGACGATAGGTGAGAATGAACGTTTGGTTTTCTTTGTTAATAAAGCTCTCTTTGGTTTTTGGTATCAAAAGTAGGTAAATAGTCTCAAAACAAAAAGAAACTAAGTACTCTCTCTTTTTCCATTCTCAAGGTGGGGTTGGCAGTGAACCCATATAAACAAAAACCCCAAAAATCAGTCTGAGAACTCATAGTTTACCAACCAATTTTAGTAGCGTGGAGCATCAAGCTAGTCCCAAACATTAGTGTCATGGAGAGTGCATAGACACATGTATATTTCTAAATGAAAGCCCTAGTTCTTACACCCACTCTAGATGTTCAGTTATTATGAGATGTACAAAGTCTGGGTCTCATTTATTGGTATGTTATTTCTATAAGGTTTCAAGGTCAGAAACCACTTCCTTGCATATAATATTTAAAAATTTTTAGGAAATACTGGTCAAGGTCATGTTATGCATAGTTCTGTCAAACTGGGTGATGCCAACTGTCTCTCTTTTTGTTTTTTGGTTTTTTTTGTTTTTTTTTTGTTTTTTTTGTTTGTTTGTTTTAGATAAAGTTTCCTTGTAAAAATGCTCAAGCCTACTTCATGAATGCATATGTTACATTCATACTTGTGTACACTCTTACTTATAATTAATTGATACATATACATCCACGTGTATATTTATCAGGTATACTTTATTAATAAAAGTAATTAATCCATTGAAGGCCAAACTCTATCACGTAGAATGTTACAGATTCATTTTCCTATGACAGAAAGCTATTACTCTTCAGTTGCTGTGACAGCCACCTGAGTTTTAATAGCTAGATGTTGCACTAAAACGTTTATTTTCCTCTACTCCTTGGCTTTCCTGAGGAGTTAGCTCTCCCTGTGACCTGGCCACTTTCCAAAACGGCATGATCTGACTAGTGGGCTTAAGAGGAGGGTTTAGGCTTGCCTGGCACGGCCCTTCTGCAGAGATAGTGCATGCTCACGTGCCTTCCAGGCCTCATGGAAGGAATAAAACTTCTTAGGCCATGATAGTAGAAACTTCGTGTTGATCCAACTCTGCCTTCGAGAAGATAAGTTTAATTGTGGATTAGAAAACTCACGGGAGTCACCTCCTTCGTTTCCCCAGTAAGGCTTTGTCAATAAAATTCCACTTTGAAATCAGACTCCTTTAAATGAAGGGATCTGAATGTGAGTAGGGATGACTGTGCATTTATTGGCACCTTGTAGTGCTTAGAGTTGTAACCCCAGACTCGTCTGAGCGCCTCTTGGAAGTCTGGAACTGAAGATTTCAGCACAAGGATACCTCTCCTGGCCACAAAGATTATAAGAGAAGTCCTGAAGCAACTGGGAGGAACTCTTCCTCCAGAGTGATCAGGAAACTATCCCCTTTACATTCCTTACAAAAGCTACCTGATCCATTAATGGAAACTGACTTGTAGGACCTAGAATTGCAGGAAGGATACTACAGAGTACTCTCAAAGTCCTTCTCATGTCGGATTCTGAGCCTTCCTGGTCACACATGGCATGTTACTCCCTAAAGAAAAGGCTCCTCATGTCTGGGCAATGCTGCGATGTCCCTATTAGGGAATAATAATGAACTTTATTCCAACAGTTTGGAGTGCTCTTGTCCAGTTTTTGGAAACAAGAATACTCTTGTTTCCACTCACCTTGTATCTATCACCTTTAGGTTTGTGACTGCTGTACTTAGTCAGTCTCTTAAAAAAAAAAAAAAAGGCTGTGCAAATGAAAGCTATTCTCTAGATTAGAGCATGGATGTATTTTCAGTTCCCTGGTTATGTAAACATAAAAAGACTCCTAATTTTAAAAGACTCTCAATTTCAAACTGTGCTAAGTCATGTATCTACATAAAACTCATAGGAACTGGGAGTATAAAACGTACCTGGAGTTCCCCCAGTCAGGACCGATGCCTGAGATGGGTCCCCTTGTTTCCGTTGTGTATTTGTAAACCACTAGCAGGCACTGCTTACAAAGCTCCACCAGGCGCTGGCAGCACTGGAGTTGCAGAGGAGTCACCACCTCTGGGCTCTTACTGAAGATGCTCTCCCAAGAGGATCTGTTGGCATAGAAACAGACATGACTTCATGTTCCCTGTTAAAAATGGCAACCAGCCACATCACTTATCGAGCAGCAAACTGGGCAAGAAGGTGGAAATGGTTCCTCACATACACAGTGAATATGAAAATTTTATAATAGATAAAAATTAGTCTTTATTTTTTTAAAAAACCAAATAATTATAGGATTTCTCTTTAAGGCTATGAGTGCTACCATCCTGAATAGCTAACAAAATAACTCATTCCTGCTTTTAAACAGTGAGGTTATTCCATATTAAAGTATCTGTACATTTAATTTAGGTATTCTAGGATTTGGGCTTTTTTAAAATTCTGTACTTAATGTATACTAGAAACAAAGAGATTATAAAGTCATGTGATTTAATTTATGTCCACCCTGCTCTAGGAAACTCAGTTTGGCCCCTTGGTTATGAGCACCCTGTGCACAGTACTCTCCATCCACTCCTCGAGCTTCCTGGGGCACAGGTGTGTGCTCTGTCAGTGATGAATCCCAACAGGTGCTCACCCCCACATAAGAGCTGGGACCCTTCCTCTTCCGGGGAGCTTGCTCCACAGTGGGAACAGCTCATAAGCTCCTGGAAAGCCTTGCTGCTGTGTGCTACTGTTAGCAAATCCCAAGTTAGTCATCATGGCTAAACTCAGACATACCTTAACAAGGATGGAGGAGGGGGACTCTCTTCAAACCTTGAGGGGAAAGTGGCTTGAAATTTCATAATGGTTCAAGCCTCTCTTAGCAATAACCAATTTGTTATATCCTCAAAGGAAAAACTAAGTAGGTTTTCACAAATTAAAAAATATTAAGGAAAAATCATTTTTCCTGAAAACAAAAGAAAACAAAATCCCAATGGGAAGTTCAAAGACTCAATTTTAAACTTTTGGTGGCTATTTTATGTATTTGGATTTAAAAAAAATCTTTACATATTTAAAAATGTGTGAGGGTTTTTTGTTTTGTTTTGTTGTGCTTTTTCTCTACAAAGACTACTATTTATTGTCTCAGAAAAACAAAAACAAAATAAAACATGGTCCTAAAGTCAGCAGTCATCAGCAAATGACATTTCTACAGGGTCAAAGCTCAAGTGAATTAATTGAAAGAAATTGCTTTTCTTCTGGGTTTGGAAATATTCAGATCTTAATATAATACTTTTTTCTTAGCAAAAACAAAACATTTCTGATACATAGACCATTAAATGCTAGCTCAATTAACTCAAAATTTGCTGCTAAACACAAGACAATATGTGTGTGTTTTCAAGATATACATTATAGCAACAGATACAACAGATAATACGGGTATATTCCTTAATTGAACCAAGAAAATACTGGAGAAGATAATTAGCATTTATATTTTTATTTAAGATACATAATCTAAAAGACCTTAAATGTCTGAGCTGAGAGATATAAAATTGTGTATGCCTGTAAATACATGGAAAACATCCTATGTTTTGACTGCCTGTCTATAGTCCTCTCTGCTGGGGTTCTGATATGTCTATGAAAGTTTGCCTGCCTCATCCCCCTCCATTTTGATCAGGATTGTTTATGTTTTTATACTTTGGGGGTGTCTGGTTGGATCTGTACCAGGCCTCTCATGTCAGAGTGATTTTTCTCTACTGACCTTAGAATTTAGAGGGGAGAGAGGATAAACAAAAAGGGGGCTTCGTCATTTTAACTTGATGCAACTTTCTATATAACAGGTGACATTAGTTTCTAAGTCTTTCAACGCTACCAACTGCCCATGATAAGCAAGATGAATTGCGGGTGCCTGCCTGTGGTAGCACAGCTCTGACAGGTTTACCATCCCCTTTTCAAGATAAACATGGGTCTATGTCCTATGCACACTTCTTGGGTATGCATTCGATATCAGTGCCAGAACACTTCACCCTAGTCTATTAAGTTATAGTCAAGTATGAGCATACCAGACCCCTCAGCAGAGAAAAGAGAACGAGTAAAACCTGAGTTCTGTTGTCAGAGACTGCAGAGCTTCCTCTATATACAAGAAAGCTGCCTCAGACTGCCCTCCTCTCAGCTGTCATCAAGGGTCTACATGAAAACCCCTATGCTACACCTTGAATCCCAACTGCCCAAAGTAACAGCACAAAGTTTTGTGGGGTTCTTGTTTGGTTGGTTTTGATTTTGGTTTTGGTTTTACAAGGATAAATGGAGATGAGAAGAGTTAGAAATACCAGTACTTTCAATAAAAATAAATAAATAGATAGATAGATAGATAGATAGATAGATAGATAGATAGATAGATAGATAAATACTGCCCAGGATGTGGTTGCCTGCTTTGTAAATCTACATTCTACAGAAATAAAAGTGCCAACATTGATGAAGTCTAGAAAAAAATTAAATGATGAAATAGTTCTTTTGGCCTTTCCCTAATCCTCTGAGCAATATTGAAGGGGTAGCTTTAGATGACATTTCCAATTGACATGATGACAAGGGATAAAGTCCTGAATACTTCTCACAAGCAAGAGAAATGCAAAACTTTGAAAGTCCCCCTGTTGTTCGATAATACAACCACCCCACCCTTTTCCTTGTGGAAACTTTTAACAAAGCGTTTATCTGAAGAGGGGAACTGATTCATTCCTCTGTGACCTGGAAGGAAACCTAACTAATGGCTGAGTGGACAGAAAAGAAAGAACTGTTTTGCTTTGTCTATTTAAAAATCTGCACAGTCTTTCAAGCGAGTGGCTAATCACCAGAAGAAAGATGTGAGAGTTGAAGACCTACTGTGAACACAGTCAGACGGGAGAGCCGTGAAGGATGGCGGTCACATCACCTAACGTCTGTCTTGTATGCATGTTAGTTTTCAAACTAGGGTCGCTCAAAGCCTAAGGCCAAGCCACTCTAGGAAGCCATGTGTTGCTGCTTCTCTTTGGTCCTCTGTTCGTATCTTCCTCAGTTCTACCCTAGCTTCTGACACATTGCCCCTGCAGTGTGTGTGCCTATAACAGCTGGTCTGACAGCTAGGGAGGCAAGCCGAAAGAAATCTAGTCTTCTCATTTCTCAAGGATTGATTTTAATTAAAAAAAAATTGTGTTATTTTCTTGCTCAGTTACGTGGAAAATCTTTGACAAATATAATTTTAGTAACTCTAGGACAGCTCTATACCTGTCTCTCTCTATTAACATACCCAGGAATGTTTCCTACAGTTTATTTCTGAACTAAGATCCTGAAAATAAATAATAAAGCTTCCATATGACAAACTCCCATAGAAAATGTTTTGGGCTAAAAGGCCTGAACAGGAATGCCTGGTCTGAGCCCTCTGGCATCCCGTTGTTAGATACCCCCTCTTCCTCTTTCTTGCTATCTCCTCCACTGTCCTCCTCCTTCCTCCTCCCCAGTTCCCCTCCCTACCACTCCCTCCTTCCTCCTCCCTGCTTTATGTAGTCAACACCTAGTCTTCCTGTAGGTCTCACTGAAGTGTTACTTGCCAGAACCATGTTTCCTGAGTTAGAGGCCACAGAAATCTAGAATTCCCTCAGTTCAGG